>NW_026992326.1:0-137240 GCF_028769735.1 Zonotrichia leucophrys gambelii | reverse complement strand
TGCGAGTTGACAATCCTGAGGCATATGTGAAGATACAACCATGTCAATGCTTGGACTACTGACCTCCTAGCCTCCTAGCCCGAATGCAGTCACTTGACACTCCAGGCGAGTCTAGACATTCTCATCTGTAAAAATGGACTTTGTTCAGGTTTTATTACCTCCAACAGATGGCGGAGACGGTGAAGACATCAAAATTACAAGACAAGAAAAATAGAAACTATAAGGAGAGAGCAACGTCCCAGTCACCTATCCCACTTACAGCGAACGCAGACTGATGGTGTAAATTACAACCATCTTCACATAATTCTTGGTCCGTAGCTACTCAATCCACATTGCTGCAGGGTGTATTTCTTATTTGCCGGTATAGAGCATGGCCTGGTGTCCCTTCACACATCAAAGGCAGACCTTGTAGCTTGGGGAGGCTTAACTTGCTGGCACCCAACACAAAAATTATTAATGGCCAGAGAAACAGAGCAAAAATATCCACACATTACTTTGAACATCTTTGCAAAAATAATGTCATCTATTGGGTCATAACAAAAGAATAGCGGCCTCTATCTCACTACCTTGGGTGGCTGCAGCTAAAGCTTTAGGACAATTAGACCATCTTGAGTGCCTGTTAAGTAAGCAAACCAATGCTACCTCCCTCACACTGAGTGGCCTGCTCTCAGACATAGAGACCATCAGACATGCCACCTTGCAGAACAGCGATAGAGTTTTTACTCTGGGCACATGGTTGTGTAAACTCTGAGGGCATGTGTTGTATGAACCTCTCCAGCCACAGCGAGTCAATCCAAAATAGCATTCAGGTACTGAAGGAAGAGTTCAAGAAGCTTCAAGTGGAAAACAAAGACTGGTTCAATAAAATCTTCAAATCCAAGAGACTAAAGGGTTGGATGATGTCTAACTATTAATTCTCTTAGTGGTTGTTGTTGGATTTTTAATTGTCCAATGTTCATTTGAATGCCTTTAGAAAGTCTTAAAAAATTCTTTCAGCTCCATCTTTGTTGAAAAACATAAAGGAGGAAGATACCCAACACAGGCTTCTCATGGACTCCTTGGAAGAGAGAATTGGAGGCCAGGATGGTACAAAAACCTCTCAGAGACTCAGTGTGGGAAAGAAAATCCTTAAAAGTACCTAAAAGTATTCTCAAATCCAAAAAGTACCTTAAAAACCTTGAGTATCTCAAAGTATTAATGAGCCCACAGAGTGTCAATACAGAGCTCTCAAGGGACTCGTTAAAGCAGATAGCTGGGGCCATGATTGCACAAACCTCTACCAGAGTCTGTATCAAAAGGGAAACACCAAGTACCTTAAAATAACAAGTACCCTGAAGCATTGATGAGCCCCACTGTTTTTACTAACAAAGCCTCTCCAGGGACTAATTATAGGAGATAATTAGAGGCCGTGACTGCACAAACCTCTAACAGACTCCAAGGCAAAAGCCAAACTCAAAGTCCTGTGAAAAACCTGCAGTCCCTGGGAGCATGAAGGAGCCCCCAGGGCAATTCCTGAGCAAGGCTCCCCAGGGAATCCTTCCAGCAGATCCTTGAGGCCACTGGGATATGGGCTAGGGGGGGATGCTGAGGTCAGGACAAGGGGCTGACAGTGCCCAGCCTGGCTGGGGCCGTGCCAGGAGGCCCCAGGGCCTCAGGACAAGGTGTCTCCTCACAGCCCTTGGTGGCACAGACCCTGCTGTGCCCCAGGGCACCAAGACTTAGCTTCTCTTTGTCCCCACCTGTCATCACTGCCACCAATTCTCTGCTCTGTCTGGAGCCTGGGGACACTTTCTCTGTTGTCTCACTCAGTGGGACCCATTAAAAGTCCAAGAAAGTTTGGAGTTGGATTCTGGCTTGGAGTTCTGCAGAGGTTTCTTCAGCTCCCTCTCAGGGACTGATGTTCAGGCCCTCAGCACAAAGCCCCAGAGGCTCATTAAAGTCCTTTGTCCTGTGTCTGTGCTGCTTAGCTGGGCTGGGCTCCTGGCACAGAGGCAGCTCCTGGTAACCAAGAAGAGCTTCAAAAGCACATTTCTCCTGATGAGCAGCTCTTCTGACAGCCCTGCAGGTCTGGGGCACTGCCTGCAGCCACCCCAGGCACAGAACAGAGGCACAGAGAGCTTCAATCAGTCAGGGCTGGGAAGGTGCTGAGAAGTGCCTGGGGCAGAATCACTGCCAGCCCTTGGCACAGAAATCTCTGGCTGCAGGACAATGTAGCTGCAGCTCCTGGAGCCATCTCCTAAAGCTGGAACATCCCAAAGCCTACAGACCCTGTGAGTACATTCTCTGATTGTCTCTTGGGCAGAGTAGCCAGGGGTGCCCAGGGCTGTCCTGCAGAGCAGGGTCCTGCAGCCCAGGGCGCTGTGCTGGGGCAGGGACTCTGCTGCCTGCCAGGGACAGCTCTTAGCCAGCCCTGGTAGCTGCTCCCAGCACTGGGGGGATAATATCTGGGTGTGAGGAGACAGCTGGTAAGGCTTGGAAGAGTTCTCCTTGTGTGGGGAGGATGCTGCATTGTTCAGGACTGCTCCCAGCATGGCATTTAACTGCAGAACATTTCCAAGTGGTTTATACAGGAAGCACAGCAAGGCAGGGGCTGCATAAAAGGGAAAATCCTGCTTTTTTAATCTACTGCTCTGGGTTGCCTTGATGGGAAATTGCACATAGATATTCATCTCTCAGTTCAGGCTGAGGAAAAAAAAAATTCTCTCAGATCCATATAAAGCAGGCAAAGACAGAAATCAGCACAGGGCCCCTCAGAGGCGGCATCAGTGTCGCTCTTCCGACCTCCTCAGGGTTGCTCTGATGTTGCCATCAGAGCCTGCAGAGCTGAAGCTGCCCCTGGGCAGTGCATGAGCTGGGAGGGGTCTGCAGGGCAGAGCTGAGACCCCAGGGCTGGGCTGGGCTCTGGCAGCACTGGCAGGGCTCAGCTCCAGGCACAGGGAAGCAGCTGGCAGGGACAGCTCCAGGCAGCACAGCCCTGGGCAGGAAGTGGAGGGAAAGTGCCCCCAGCCTGTGCTGTGGTATTTAAAGTCCTCTCCAAACCCAACTTTTCCATGATTACTTTTTTTACAGATCCCCATGGAAAGGCACTGAAAATGTCCAACAGCAGCTCCATCAGGCACTTCCTCCTGCTGGCATTGGCAGACACGTGGCAGCTGCAGCTCCTGCACTTCTGCCTCTTGCTGGGCATCTCCCTGGCTGCCCTCCTGGGCAACGGCCTCATCATCAGCGCCATAGCCTGCGGCCACCACCTGCACACGCCCATGTTCTTCTTCCTGCTCAACCTGGCCCTCGCTGACCTGGGCTCCATCTGCACCACTGTCCCCAAAGCCATGCACAATTCCCTCTGGAACACCAGGAACATCTCCTACACAGGATGTGCTGCACAGGTCTTTTTTTTTGTTTTTTATGCTACATCAGAGTTTTCCTTCTTGACCATCATGTGCTACGACCGCTACATGTCCATCTGCAAACCCCTGCACTACGGGACCCTCCTGGGCAGCAGAGCTTGTGCCCACATGGCAGCAGCTGCCTGGGCCAGTGCCTTTGTCACTGCTCTCATACACACGACCAATACATTTTCCCTTCGCCTGTGCCATACCAATGCCCTGGGCCAGTTCTTCTGTGATGTTCCTTTGATCCTCAAGCTCTCTTGCTCACACACCAACACTCTGAGAAAGCTGGGACTCAGTGCAATTAGTGCCTGTTTAGCATTTGGCTGTTTTGTGTTCATTGTTTTCTCCTATATGCAGATCTTCAGGGCTGTGCTGAGGATTCCCTCTGGGCAGGGACGGCACAAAGCTTTTTCCACCTGCCTTCCTCACCTGGCCATGGTCTCTCTGTTCATCAGCACTGCAGCGTTTGCCTACCTGAAGCCCCCATCCATCTTCTCCCCATCCCTGGATCTGGCAGTGTCAGTTCTGTACTCAGTGGTGCCTCCAGCCCTGAACCCCCTCATCTACAGCCTGAGGAACCAGGAGCTCAAGGCTGCAGTGTGGAGACTGATCACGGGACGCTTTCAGAAACAATAAACTACTGGCTGATTTCTGCAAATCACTTCAAATAAAAGTCCTCATTGACACTTCTTGTTGGTTTCATATTGGCAGTCCTTTGACTTTCTTTTACTTTTTTCATATTGTCCCCAAAGAAATATCATTGCTTGCGCTATTTCTCATTTTGTTTCTCTCCATCTTCCCTTTGGCCACAGACTGTTTCAAGGAGTGGCTGCAATCTTGGTGGCTTAAAAGGAACTAAAGTATGTTTCAGCAAAGTTTTCTGCAGAGATGCCCTTTTGTTGCCTTCTCTGGAGCTGCAGCAGCAATGTCTGTGTGCACAGCTGGGGGCAGATCAGTGCTGGCCCAGCAGCTGTGCCCAGCAGCAGCGGCACTTGGTGTTGCCAGTGCTGCTGCTGTGGCCCTGCCCCGCTGCCCTGGTGGCCCTGGTGTTGCTGCAGGGCCTGAGTGCTCTCGGGGCCGGGCACAGCCCTGGGGGTGACAGTGCTGGGGCTGCAGCAGGGACAGGCCATGGGCACTGCTGGGGCAGCGCTGATGCCTCAGCCCAGGGCCTGGGGGCTCCAGCTCCTTGCCCAGGCTCTCCCAAGAACATGGCCAGGCCAATGCTCAGCACAGAAAAGCCCCATGAGCAGCCCCAGGCTGGCCTTGGGCTGGCTGGGGGCAAACAGCATGGCTGGGGCTCTGCAAGGGCCATGGGGACAGGAAGGAGCAGCAGAGCAGGGGCTGATCCATCTCCAGTGTGCTGGACAGCCCAGGGCAGCGTCCCAGAGCATCCTGATGGAGCTGCCAACAACATCCCCCCTCTGCAGCCCTGGCCTCTACCCCAGCTCACACAGGTGCCCCATCTCCATGCAGCAGGAAGGAGCACCCCCATGCTGTTGCTATGGGGACATGAACCTGAGGGAGCCATCAGCCCCTGGGGCCAGCAAGGGCTGGGGAACACCAGGGAAACCCCTCAGCTTTGTCTTGGCCTCTGCAGTCAGCCAGAAAGTTTGTTCCCATGCGCTGGGAGTTTCCTGTCCCACTGCATACGCTGTTGCACAGAGCCAGGGCTTCCTGCCAGCCACCCCCAAACTGCCCTGAGCATTTTCTTTGTTTCACCTTTGCTTTCTTTCCTCTTCCTGCTGCAAACGTCTTCCCACTGCCCACCCCTCTTTCCTCCTCTGCAAACAGCCCATCCCTGTTTGCCCTTTCCTTTCTGGCTCCACTGCCCATTGCAGTTCCTGACTTGGCACCATGGGAATGTCCCTTAGGCAGCAGGATCATCCTACAAGTGCTGCAGGAATTGCCTGCAGGCTCCTGCAGTGCCTGGTGCTGCTCCCTTGCCAGAGGCACCCCGGGCCAGGGGGGCACATCTGGGCTGCTGTGTCTGCCTCTGGGGCTCCCTGTTCTGGGCAATGAGGAGGGGCTGCAGAGGCTCAGCAGGACTGACAGGATGGGCTTTGGGGCTGGCAGGAGAAGCTGAGGGACCTGGGCTGCTGGAGCTTCTGAAGAGGAGGCCCAGGGCTCATCCTGCAACTTCCCCAAGTGTGGTTTCAGAGAATCCCAGAATCAGCAAGGTTGGAAACGACCTTGCACATAATCAAGTTCAACCTGTGCCCTGACACTACCTTGTCTCCCCTGAGCCTCCTCTCCTCCAGGATAAATGACCCCAGCTCCCTCAACCGCTGCTCACAGGACTTGTGTTCCACATCCCTCACCAGCCTTGTTTCCCTTCTCTGGACATGCTGCAGCCCCTCCATGTCCTTCCTAAATTGGGGGCCCAGAACTGGACACAGCATTCGAGCTGCTGCCCAACCAGTGCTGAGGACAGGGGAAGAATCACTGCCCGGCTCCTGCTAGCCACAGAATTCCTGATCTGTAGGAGTGCCAGGAGTTGGACGAGGGAAATGGTGGGGAGGGTGTGGGGACAAAGTGTTATTGTCAGTCATGAAGGGTCTTGTTTTTCATATCTGTTCTGGGTGCTAGAAAGTGCTGGGGGATTAATATCAATTGGACCTTGCTGATAATCTATCTGGAAATAGGAATAGAAAATGGGACAAAGCGATTTTTTCTGCATCGCTTTCAATACCCTTTATTGACTTTCAATGTACTTCTGAAATGTTCCAAATTAACCATAAGAAATAGAAAACAATTTATTTTTCCGGGCTTTTCTTGTTAGGGTGTTTTGAACAAATGTTTATGAGCCTTTGTCCCTGAATTCCTTAACTGAAGAGCTCATGAAGGAGGAGGCCTCAGGAGAAGGAAAATTCATCAGCAACCTCCAAGTGGCTGAGGATCCATCCCCATCAGAGCAGCAATGAACAGAAATGGGCACAGCTTGGTGACTGCCCCAGCTTTGGCATGGGCCCTGGGCCTGGAGCAGGAGCAGCTCTTGAGGGCCCCAAGGGCAGGGGTCTTGTGCTGCCCTGGGCAGATGGGATGGCAGCAGGGGCCACAGAGCTCTCAGCACCTCAGCCCGAGGGGAGCAGGGCAGCCAGGGAGCCTCCTTTGGCCTTGGCCAAACCTTCCCCCATGGTGGGGCTGAGTCCTGTGGCAGCTGCAGCGGCTGCTGTGCCCTTGCCAGGGGCTGAGGCCGTGGGGCAGTGCCCAGAGCAGCCTGGCCTGAGCAGAGCTGTGGGGCCAGAGCCAGCTGGGCTGGGCTGGGGAGAGGCCCTTGGTGCTGCCCAGAGCTCAGGGCAGCTGGCAGAGCTTGCAGGGAGCTGGGCTGGGCTCAGAGAGCCTGGCCCAGAAACCATCAGTGTCCATCTCAGCCTGGCTGAGCGTGCAGGGGCAGGACTCAGGCCAGGCCTTGTGGGGCAGGGCCAGCGCCTGTGCAAGGCATCGCAAACAGGCAAGTGGCCCAGAGAGGAGGCTGCTCTGTGCCCTTGGTGGCATGGACAGAGCAGGGAAGAGGCCAAGGAATGTGTCAGCACCAGCCTCTGTGCCCATGTGTTGGCAGCCCTGGCTGCTGAGCCCAGCTTTAGCCTAGGCTGAATTTGGTTGTGGCCCAGCTCCATCCTCCTGCGGGGCTCAGGGCCTGTTCCCGCCATGGCCAGCCCTGGCTGCCTCTCTGCTGGCCCAGAGGCCGGCAGAGCCCAGGGCAGGGCTGTCTGTGCAGCCCCACAGGTGCCAGGGGCTCTGCAGGAGCTGGCAGAAGCTGCCCAGCAGGGAGGCCATGGGGCACAGAGCCCCAAGGCTGCTGTGGGCACCACGGCACAGGGGCCGTTCCCAGCCGCAATGCTCCTGGCCTGGGCTGGGCCTGCACAGGGGCTGGGTCACCATGGCTGGGCCAGCACAGGGCCACAAAGGGGCCACGTAGCCGCTGCCGGGGTTGACAGCAAGGCCAGGCACACACAAGCAATTGCTGAGCATGGCCTGCACTGGCCAGGCCTGACTGTGCCAAAGGCAGAGCTCAGCTGCCCTTGGGGCTGCAGCAACAATCCAGAGCCCAAAGAGCCACCATGGCTGTGAGACCAAGGCTGCAGGAGAGAAATGCAGGGCTGCTGCGGGATGGGGAGGGCACTGAATTCCAGCACACACCTCAGCTTTCTGATGATGCCGGCACCATGCTGGGCTCTGTTTCAGACAGGAGCAGAGCAGATGTTGATGGGACAGGAGCCCTGTGGGGCTGTCAGGGACCTGCAGCTTGCAAGGTGCTCTGCTCTCCCTCAGGGGCTCTGGGAGAGATCCAATCCCAGCTGGGCACCTCAGGGCACAAGTGGCACTGCCTGTTCATGGGCACACAACTGATGCCTGCCTGGAAAAGGGCACAGGTTTTAGTACCTGTTAGTTTCCCAATATACCAGAAAAATCTTTATTATCTGGGTCACTTGTGTACTTCTAAGAATTGGCAAAATTTTCCCGCCAGGAGCGTGGATTTCCTGGAGATCTACTGGATTTTTCTACTGATGACAGGAGAAGAAATACAGATCTTCATCTTTACCATTGCCACCAACATTCAGTCTAATATTTCATGACTCTCTTCCTTCTGGTGGTTCTAGCTGTCCTTTTTAAATGGCCATGTCTCAGGACGTCTCTTCATTTAGAGCAGATCTATGTCCTTCCTGCTGCTTCCAGATTTCCTCCTGCAGCTGTTCCCTGGTCATTCCAATGCATCTTCCTTGAGTGGCTTCATGCTTTGAGCTTCAGGGAGTTGCCCAACTTTTCAGAAGATTAAATAACTCCGTAGTCAACATCTTAGTTTAAGTTTTATTTTTTATATCACCTCTCTTTATGTCTGTGTCTAACATCCTTCCTGTATGGCAATCTCTTGTGGATGGTGGATGCATCAGATGTTGCTGGGATGTCACAAGGAGCTCAGAGAAGTGTTTTGATTTTTATTAAAATTTATTGTGTTCACATTTTTTATGTGTGCCATGAAGAAAAATCTTTCTGTGCCTCTGAGTCTCACCAGTTCCTGGTCACTCAAATTATAGAAATCTGATGAGTTGTGATTCCCACTCCATTGGCTGCTCTTGGAACTTCCTCCATAGCCAGAGCAGAGCTCCCTTGTCCCACAAAGTCCCTGGTAAAGGATGGATGAAAGAAACAGGACAGATTTTGGGGATCAAGTGCAGGGCAGAGCCCGGGAGAAGAATGACTCTTGCATTTAATGGAGCTGTGCCTTGTTGGATGAGAATAAATGAACATCCCTGTGTGTCTCGGGCAGCTCCTTTTCCAAGGAAAGCAGGTGGGAGTTGCAGCAAAGGAGCTGAAAGCTGCAGGTGCAGCCTGGGCAGGAGGGAGCTCAGATTTGCACAAGGCTGCTCTGAGTGCCAGAGCTTGGATGGGGGAAATGGTGGGGTGGGGGTAGGGACAGAGTCTGATTGCTTGGAAGCAAGCTTCAGCCATGGAAGGTCTTGATTTTCATGTCTTTTCAAACTGCATGAGGATGTACTTGAATTCAGTGTCAATTGGAGACTGCACACACTGATTTATTAACAGGAATAAAACCTAAACAGGACCTAAAATATGTTTTCTCACTGTCTTTTTAAATATAACGCATTCACTTAGAATACACTACTGAAATCGGTCTAATTACCACAAAAGATTTGAATGCTTAAATCAAATTATTCCCAGAGGCTTGGCTTGTTCAGGTGTTCTGAATGTTAATGAGCCCTGGGACACTGAATTCCTGCACTGAAGAACTGAAGGCTGAACAAGCCTCTGAAGCAGGAAAATTCAGCAGCAGCCTCCAAGTTGCTGAGGATGTCAGCAGCCCCCAGTGAAGCCATCCCTGCCCAGAGACCGTGGGGGAATGGGCAGACAAGGAGAGCATCCCTGGGGCTGGGGCAGCAAAACTCAGAAGCACCAGCGGCTCCAGCTGGGAAATGGAGTGTGGAATGTGGCTGGGAAAGCCCTGCCTGGGCTGGGCAAAGCAGGACACACAAGCCCTGACTCTCATCCCCCAAACAATTCTTTCAACAAGACATTTAAAAGGAATTACCATTGTTTGTGTCCTCTGACTTTTATGTGCTGGAGAAATAACAACAAGAGACTCTAAAAAGTTCAAAAGAGCAAAACAACCTTTACTGTCAACTTTATAAAATCAGAGAAACTTTTGCAAAAGGTTTAATATGACATTGAATCAATAAAAAACACAGCTCAAAGCATTACCTTGCGCCATTCAGCTTCACAAGCTCTAAGCCGGTTCAATTTTAACTTACTCAAAATTTGCAAGAGGACATATATAGAAGAAGACACAGAAAGAGAGACAGACAAAAAAGATACAGAGAGGCACACACACAGCTACCAACTCCCGGATTCCAGCAGTGTTCAGATGGAAATTCCAAGGGGATGTACGGTCAAGATATGTGCTTGCCTTGTGGTCAGCCTTCAATACCCCTTGGTCTTCCTGGGCCCTTCCCCCAGGTGGGACTTGGACTCATTGGTCCCTCAGGAGCTGGGCTGGGGGCTGCAGAGGTGGCTGTGGAGCATTGCCTGTGCTGTGCCAGGGACTGGCAGACACTGCTGGGCTGGAATAGAGGCTCTGGGGGGATTGGGTTCCAGGGCAGGGAAGGGCAGGGCAAGGCTGGACCTGCCCCTTCCTTCCCAACACACAAAATGTTTCCAGCCAACAATCTCCTGCAGTCTGTCACAACAGGCAATGTTGGAGGTGAAATCCCAATTCTGGCCATGGCCACCTGCCTAAGAAGGACAATTCTTTTCCATGGGAAGGAAAGCACGGAGCCCCAGTGTTTCAGCAGCTGATAAGAAGAGACCCCCAACATGCTAAGGTCAGTTGGACCAATCAGGCAGTCAACAGGAGGCCAAACCAGCCAGACCTGTTCCATGTTCCCTTGCTTTTATGGGGCCTAACTGTCACAACCGTGCCTTGGATCCATGGGGTCCAGCAGTGTCACAATAGCCCGTTGATTACAAGAAGACCTGTGGCGTCACAATGGATCCTTGGTTGTATGGAGTCCAGCAGTGTCACAGTGGCCCGTACATTTCATAAGGCACTGAAGTGTCCCAATAGTCTCCGTGGCTCACCAGGCCCCACAATGTCATGTGACCTCCTCTGTTCCATGAGCTCTGCAATGTCACAATGGACCTTTGGTTCCATGCAGCCCTGCAGTGTCACAAAAGCCTCTTGGTTTCATGAGGCCCCACAGTATCACAATGGTCCTCTTGGTTCTGTGGGGACCCCCATGGTCACAATGGTCTCACTGGTTCCATGAGGCCTCACAGTGTCACAATGCTTTGCTTATTCCATGGTACCTCATATCATCACAATGGTCTCCATGATCCCATGAGTCCCATCAGTGTAACAATGATCTTCTTGGCTCCATGGTGCCCCACAGTGTCTCACGGGCCCCCACGGTTCCATGAGGCTCACAGTGTCACAATGGACCTTTGGTCTGATGGGGCCTCTCAGTGTCACAAAGATCCCTACATTCCATGGAGGCACACAGTGTCACTACAGTCCCCTTGGTTCCATGAGGCCCAGCAATATCACAGTGCTCTCCATGATTCCATGAGGCCCCACAGTGTCACAATGGTCCGTTGGTGTCACAGGGACCCATAGTGTCACAGTGGTCGCTTGCTCTCACAGGGCCCCACTGTGTCACAATGGTCCCTTTGGTTCCATGGCCCTGTGCTGCTGCATTCCCCCCTCCCCTTCTCACGCCGCCCTGCCAGCTGAGAAATGCTCCTTGGGCCTTGGCCTTGGCCAACAGCCCCTGGGCTCAGCTCCTCTGCAGCTCATCACAAACACTGTGTGCTCCAGCCACTGCTGCTGCCCAACCAGCTCCTGGTTCCTTTAGCAGCAGCCCTGGGAACTGTTTTTGTTCCCTCCGTGGCACAACATCCCTGTTCTCACCCTACCAAAGAAAGTTGTTGGTGCCAAGCGTGATCAGGATGAACCATTGCTGTGTCTGAAGCCCCTCTCTTGGGGCCCTGCAAACAGCGCTCCAAAAGGAGCCCTTGGAGCTCTCCTGGGCCAGCGACTCCCTCTGAGTGGGGCCTCTCCCAGCTGGGAACTCTCCCATTTGCTGCGCTCGGGGATCCTGAACAACCACAGAGCCTGGGCCGATCCCCCCCCTCCTCCAGGCTCAATCCTTTGCCCTTTGCTGGGGAGATGCCAAAGATTCCACAGGGAGCATTTCCTGCCCTCAGGGAAATTGCTCACAGGTGCCTTGCACTGACTCTTTGTGTCATTGTGCACACAGGAGTGCCCGTGCTGGAGAAATTTGGCAGAAATGCTGCTCTCTGAGGGGCTTGAGTGCCTTGGATAGCTGAGTCAGTCAGATATCCAGATAGCTGTAAGTAAATTGAGGTCTAAGCTAAGTTCAATTCTCCTAAGAGTTGTTCTTTTGCAAAATTGTTACATTTAATTTAAGTTATTAGCTAAGGTAAATATTGTTAAGTGTTTTTCCTCTGTTAAATTGCTAAATCATAGGTTATAAGTAAAGTTAAATACTGTTTAAGTGCTGTTGTTTTGCTAAACTTTGATGTTTAAGGTATCGGTTAAATTTAAGGTGTAAGTTAAGTCCTGTTAAATTTGAGCTGTCTTAAGCTTTAGGCTATATTACTTTTATCCTTACACTCACTGTCCTTGTGTCACATACACACACAGAGGGACAGTTCTCAGTTCATTTCTGGTTTGATTGCCTGGATTTTGTTTGGTTTTGTTGCTGCGTTGCTTCCTTGGTATGCCTGAAATGTACAGTCAGGAGCAGAGTGACTCTTGCCAAGGAACCTTGTGCACTGTCCCTTAGTATTCAATCTGGTTTTTGCTGATCCCTTGCTGGGGATTTTTTCAGCGCTCTCAAGGCCTCATTCTTAACAGGGTGAAGGAGCCCTGGCCCAGGCTCTGGCCTTGGGGGACACGGGGACGCTGCCGGGGGGTCCCTGTCCCCCTGCGCCACCCCCAGGGCCCCGGCCCCCCATCCCCGTGTCAGGCTCTGAGGTCGATCATCCTCTGGGGGAGGCTGCGGGGCCAGGGGCGGGGGGACCCAGGGAGACAGGGGGGGACCCTGCTGTGCACGAGCAGGGTTGGACTGCTCTGGGGGGAGCTGTGAGGGGGGCCGGGGCAGAGTGACCTCCCCAGGGACCTCACACAGCCCCTGTGATGTCACACAGCCCCTGTGATTTCACACTGACCCTGTTATGTCACACAGCTACCTGTGATGTCACAGCCCACTCTGAGATGTCACACAGCCCCTGTGATGTCACAGAACCAAATCTGGGATGTCACCCTGGAATGACATGCAGCTGCACTGTGATGTCACAGAAGGTGCTGTGATGTCACAAAGTCACCATGTGATGTCACAGTCTTTTCTGTGATATCAGAGCCTCCTCTATGATGTCACACAGCCACCAAGTGATGTCACAACCCACTCTCTGATGCCACAGAGCCACCCTCTCTGATGGCAGGATCTGCTCTATGGCCTCACACCCTACTGTATGATGTCACAACACCCTAAGGGATGTCACAAAACCCTCCCTGTAACGTCGTACTGCCACTCTGTAATTTCACAGCACACACTTTGACCTCACCGCTGGCTCTGTGATGTCATCCAGCCATGCCATGATGTCACAGCCTGCTCTGTGATGTCACAGAATCCCCTCTATGATGCTGTAGCTGCTCAATGGCCTCACTCAACAAACTCTGTGATGTCATAGCCCAACCTCTGACCTCACAGAGCCCACTCTGTGCTGTCACACAGCCCCTGGCTGACATCCCAGCTGCTCTGTGCCTCTATGACACAGCCACAGAGGTGCTTGCTCTCACAGGGCTCTTTACCATCCCCAGAAAGCCCTGGGAGGTCTCCATGGGGCCCCTGTCTGTGCCTGTGACATTCGAGCTCTGGAACAGCCTGGAGACTCTTGGAAAGTCCCCAAGGAACCCCTCTGAGGGCCTATAAAAAATCTGATCCTAAACAGGCAACCATCACCAACCAGGCCTGTTGCTATGGTCAGTTTCCATGGCAACCATCCCCAGCCCCCTGTTGCTATGGTCAGTCCCTTGGCAGCTCCATGGAGACCCCTTGCCAGGGGTGGTTGCCATGGACACCAGCTCAGGCCTGCAGCCAGAGCCCGTTGCCATGGCAACCATTTGCAGTCCCATGCCCAGGCTCATGGGATCCCAGAACCACAGAATTGGCTGAGCTGGGAGGGACCCAGCAGGATCCTCCAGTCCAACTGCTGGCCCTGCACAGGACACCCCAACAATGCCAGCCTGGGCCTGGCAGCGCTGTCCAAACGCTGCTGCAGCTCAGAGAGCCCTGGAGCTGGGACCCTTCCCGGGGGAGCCTGGGCAGGGCCCCAGCAGCCTCTGGGCAAAAACCTTTTCCTGACATCCAACCTGAGCCTGCCCCAACTCAGCTGCAGCCGTTCCCTCCACTCCTGTCCCTGGGCACCAGAGGGAAGAGGTTCCCACAGCCCCAGCCAGGGACCTGCTCCCAAGGCTGTTGCCATGGCCACCAGGGCTTGGAAACGCCGGGATGCTCGGTTTGCAAGGGCTGGGGTTCAGGAATGGGATTCCCCAATTTTCTTCTCTCGCAAAAACCGCGCTGCCCTTGCTGCCCTCCCACCTCCCATGAAAAGCATAAAAGGCAAAGATCCCAGGCTGGGATAATTACTGGGAACAGCAATGAGATAAGGAACAAACAGAAACAGAAATGTTATTGATAACAGAAGGGATTAGAAAAACTGTTTACAGGGAAAACTAATACATCAACAACAGGCTCTTCCTGGCCATGCATTTCCCCTGCCTGGAAAGGACACACTTCTCCTCAGGGAGAGAGAGAAGAGTCCCTTTCCTGCCCCTGGCAATGTTCTGAGGTGCGAGTGAATGTAACGACACAGCCATGGCCAGAGCCTCATGTTCTTCCATCCCACATCATGTCTTTGGCAAGGGCTGGAAAAGGGACAGGTGTGTTCCCAGCATAGACCACAGAGAAACTGGATCACCAGGGATCTTCCCAAGGTGGGCCCTCTCATGGGGGATGAAGCTGGAGTGGTGCATGAAGCTGTTCCTGCATTTGTGGCATTTGCAGGGCTTCCCTTACCGGTGCCTCCGTTGGTGTCTGGTCAAGTTAGAGCTGGTGGTGAAGCTTTTCCCACACTGGGGACACTCATAGGGCCTCTCCCCAGTGTGGATGCGCCGGTGCTTCATGAGGTGGGAGTTTTGCTTGAAGCCCTTCCCGCAGTCGGGGCAGCTGAAGGGCCTCTCCCCAGTGTGAATCCGCTCATGCAGGAGGAGATTGGAGCTGGTCTGAAACCTCTTCTGACACTGGGGACACTCGTAGGGCCTCTCTCCAGTGTGGATGCGTTGGTGGGTCACAAGGTTGGATCTGTATCTGAAGCCCTTCCCACACTCCCCACACTCATAGGGCCGTTCCCCAGTGTGGATATGTTGATGGATGATCAGGTGGGATCGCCGCCTGAAGCTCTTCCCACACTGCAAGCACTTGTGGGGCTTCTCCCCATCATGAAGCTGCTCATGGGCCACCAGCTCTGAGCTCTGGCTGAAGCTCTGCCTACCTTCCTGGCTCAGGGTGGCTCTTTCTTCTTCAGAGCACCCTGGGATGGGTTTGGAGTCCCTCCTCATGGGGGATGTCTGAGGTTTTTCTCCCCTGTTGGATTCCTGTGCGCTAGAATCACTCAAAACGGCCTCTTTCACGAGGTTCTGCCATGCAGATTTTTCCTCCCTGGTCTCCATCCTCAGTTCCTTCCCTGGGGAAGGAAGGAAAAGGAGAGGATGGGATTTGCCTCCATGCCAGAGGGAAGGGGAAGGAGATCCCTCCAGTACATCCCTGGAAGGACGGGGTTGGCAGCAGGGTTGTCCTGCAGCTGGGGGCTGTGCTGGGCTGGGAGATGGGGCAGGAGAGAGGGGGAAAGGGGCACTGACTTTCTCCTCACCTATCTGGGTGTCCCGGGGCTCCTTCCTCTTCCTCACAGCCTCCTTTTCCATCCAATCAAGATTTGGGAATGGGAAATCCCGTTCTGGGAAGAAAACAAAGGGTGCGCACATTGTCTTTTATACTGGTTTGAAGGCAAACCTGGGGAGGGTCTAAACCAGAATTACAATTTAAAAGAAAATTAAGATCAAGGCAATGATACAGAAACACTGCCTTAGACTGACAGAGTCAGGATATAACCTGACACCCTGTTGTTCAGGGTGATGGCAGCAGTCCCAGTAAATGGTGGTTGCAGTCCTGTTGGAGTGATGAAGGTGATTCTGTCGAAGCAATGATCCTGTAGAAGGGTCTGGTCTTCCCGTGGAGGTCCAGTGGTGGTTTTGGAGCCCTTGTCCTCGGGCAATCCAGTAGGCAAGCTGCTCCTGGTGTAGCAAAGTGTCAGCTTATATCCAAGTAAGAATGCTTGGATCCTCCCCATGGGCGGAGCATGCCACAATAGGAGGATGGAATTTTATCAGTCCTGCAGAGACACTCAATGGCCCATTCACAGAAGATATCTCCCCTGCAGGGCATTATCAGGGCTGAGTCATGGAAGAGATAAAGAACAATGCCGCACCTGTTTGTAACAGTTGCTGAAGGTGGGGATTGAAAACATGCATTTGGTTACATTTTGCATGGCAGCCTGAAACAGTGGGGTAATCCCTGCTCAGGGAGTGAACACCACCCCCCTTACCCAAACTGGCTCAGGTGTAAAACCCTCACCCTGGGAAGGGCACACACACACGAGACAATGTCACACTTACCCTGCCCCAGGGGAGGGTTTTTTTTTCCTGTCATTCCCTTCTTGTCCCCTCTTTTCTATCCCATTTACTGTTCAAAAAAATTCATTTTGGGTTTGGTCTCATTATCACCTCAATTGGGGCAGAGGAATCTCTCTAACACTTTTCTTAACCAGACTCACCAGACTGTGAAATTATTTTGGCACAGTGAGTTTAGGCACTGTTCTCTGACCCCACGTGCCTTTGACAACAGCATGGTTCCCTCCTCTGAGGAGGTTGTGGTTCTCTCTGGAGGAACTCTTTGAAACTGAGCTGCAGCTTCCTCTGAGTGACATATGGGAGAACCGATGAGGTAAATCTCTCACCCGATGAGAACCTTTGTGGGCCCGGAGTGTAAAGAAAATATTTTGTTGTCCTTCTATTACAGCGACCTGATGAAGGTCTTCAGGGTGAGAGAAGTGGACGAGAATCTTGGTTCATGATCAGAAGGCTGGATTTTATGATATATGGTGTATAATACATTATAACTATACTAAAAGCAATAAAGAGAAAAGTTGCAGAGGCTTGCTAAGCTAAGAATAGAAAGAAAAGAATGAAAAACAAAGTTCTGCGTCCAGCAGAAAGCAAGGACCAACTCTCCTGTGAGTGGTTAGCAAATCCAAACACTCACAGAAGACCAATCACAGATGCTCCTGTTACATTCCACATCAGCAGATAATTATTGTTTGCATTTTTCTTCTGGGGCCCCAGCTTCCCAGGAAGGACAAATCCTAAAAGAGAGCATTTTATGAAAAAATGTCTGCGACATCCTTCCTTGAAATGTTTTTTAAAATCACAGGAGGAAAGGGAGCAAATGATACCAGCGAGACTGACAAGGTTCATTCACCACATGGTGGGGAACACAAGGCTGCTAAAAGTCCTACAAGAAGCTCAGCTCAAGTAGCTAAATTCCCAAATAACTCCTGAATTCTCAGGCTTGAGTGCTTTGCGAAATGTGAGAATCATTTTTCTCTTCATCCCTGTCGCCTTTGTGACAGCTACAAAGAGTTTACTTTCCTTTTAATGATATCTGTATTGGGCTGAATTTACACTTTTATCAGAATGTGCTAGCAGCTGAGCTGGAGCTGTGCAGGAACCAGGAACTTGGAATTGCCACAAAATTGCTTGTACTGTCAGTTTATTAATGTTTGGGATTTGTTTGCATTTTCATCACATCTGACTTGCGGGAAAGTCAAATATTCATCAAAGTGATTTATGCAGAGTCAAGTTTGATTTCTGCCAAATTAGTTGTCTAGTGCCCAGAGGATGCTCGAGGGGTCTCTGTGCCTCTCGCCCTGGGGGATGCTTGGCAGGGGTTTGGGGGGTTGTCCCTGTCCCTATCACCCCAGGCCATTCCCCAGGGATTGTCCCTGTCCCTGTCACCCCAGGCCATTCCCCAGGGGGTCTCCATCATTTTCATCCAGAGAATGCCTGGGGGGGTCTCCCTCCCTCTCACCCCTGTACCAGGGGGTGCTCGGGGCAGTCTCTGTCCCTCTCAGCCCAGGGGATGCTCGGGGGTCTCTGTCCCCTCACCCTGGGGGATGCTCGGGGGGTCTCCATCCCTCTGGCCTCAGGCAATGCCTGTGCAGGGCTGGGGACCAGGGGCTCTGTGTCCCTCTCACCGCTGAGTCTGCTCGGGGCTGGGGGGGCTCTCCCACCTTCTCACACCTGGGGCGGCCGGGAGGGGTCTCTGTCCCTCTCAGCCCTGCTGTGACCCCACCCAAACATCATCGGGGTCAGAGGGACAGAGACACCCCCAAAGCCACAGAAGGGCTGAACCTGGAATTTGGTTTGGGGCTGAGGATTTAGGAAGGGGCTGGAATTGCGGCTGGGATTGGAGTTGGGGCTGAGATTTGGATTAGAGCTGGGATTGGGGTTCAGGCTGGACATGGGATTGGCTTTAGGGCTGGGGTTGGGATTGGGTCTAGGGCTAAACAAGTCTGGCACTGGGATGTCATTAAATACAGAACTGTGAGTGTGTCTATATGTGGAGTGAGATTGAGACCAGGATCAGGGTCAGGTTTGGGACTGAGCTCACCCAGGCAGGACAGGGGGGATGTCACTGCAGGATGCCCCTGGCATCATCCCAGCCCTCCTCAGGCACCTCCAAACATGGGGGGCAGTTGGGTGCCCCAAGATCCAGGTGCTCCCACGCTGCCCCTTGTGCGAGGGCGCACTGAGCCCCGGGATCCGGCTAGCTAGTGAGGGGCGAAGGCCAGCACCCCCGCACATCTAGAACCAGCCCCCCTCGGCGTCTTTGGCCTTGGGCTGAGCTGGGAGGTGTCTCGGAGCGGCACGAGTGTGAGGCGAATTAGGAAGCGACCATTTGCTGGAGGTAGGCTGTCGGTTTTATTACAGAAGCACCATCAAAGAGGGGAAACACCCAGCAAAATGGCCCCGAACCGGGGGCCACACAGGGTTTTTAAGGGAAAAAAGGGGGAAAAGGTAGGGAAACCCAGCTAGCCAATAATAATACATATTTTGAGGTCTTAAACATAATTGACATACCTAAATAACCAACTAATATTAAGCAAAGGAGGGGCTCCGGGGCGGCAGCCAACCATAACCCCCAGAGAGAAGAAGGTTCTCGAAACTTGGGAGGAGAAAGGGGGTGATTGACTTAACCCAGGGAGGAAACGACTTTCACTTATAAGGGAAACCAGGGGAGGAGCCATTACATATCGGCAACTATGAATAGCGGTTACTATAGCAACTTAGCTGGCAGGCTAACGGTGGCGGGAAAGAAAGGGGGAATGAAACCATTTTACACATAATAGGGGAGAACAATACATAAATTGGGGGAATAACACAAGAAACTTAACAACACACTACAACACCTCCCCGTTTCTTATCAAATAAAATAAAAATTTTAGCTCGTCTAAGCAACTCAAAAAGCAGGTGTCTGCGGATTGTCTTGCCAATCTTTGCTTTCCTCAAGCTGGAGTTCGCTAGCCCACATCTGTTCTTGAGGCAGCTCGGTGGGCCCCTCTTCGTCTGAAGCTCTTCCGGCTTCTGAGGAGAGGTCTTCCAGCTCGAAATGTTCTTCTCGAGAGAGTGCGGCATGATTGACAGTCGTCGAGGTGGCTCTAGCTATTAGTCTTTGGATCAAACTACGGATCAGTACGATTAAAACGGAAAATACAATCAAGCTCAAAACCACTTTACAAACTGATTCTAACACAGAACTGGCCCACTCGCTAAGGCCCCAACCCTTGAATATGTCTCCCAGCCAGTCTGATGTCTCCTGCCTGACCTGATGGACGAGGTCTTGGAGTTTTTTGATGGAGTGTCTGGCGTCCTCGGCCCGAGAGGACAGGTTCAGACAGCAGAGGCCCTCAAACTCCTCACAGTGATGGTGATGGAGCAACAATAGAAAATCTATTGCTGCTCTGTTTTGGAGCGTTGCCTTCCTTGTAATTTCTTCGTCTTTAAGGAGGTCGTATAATGCGGCTGAAGTATAATTGGCTTGTTTAACCACCCAACACTCCAGGCGGCCCAATTCACCCAGAGATTTCACCACCGATAACCATGGCAATAAAATGGTAAAGGCGACGGATTTAGAATGAGACCAATGGGTAACTTTATCATCACAATCTTCAGAGAGATCTTTAAGATCTCTTTTGGATCTAGCCAATTTGGATGTTACATTAGTCTTTTTCCAATTGATAATTTGGGTGATGTTGGGGGTAAACAGCGTCAGCCGGCCAAATGTGCACGGCCCTCCGATCAGACCAGAGGGGATGCCTGCCCACGCTCGATCACCACAAATCAAGAACACCCCCCTGGGAAGGGCGTAAGGGGTCCGCTTGGTATTGGTGGGGCCAACGATTTTTAGAACGGCTCGGCACCACTGGCTCGCTTGATATTGTTTCTTTGTCTGCCGGACCACCTCACTGCCCTTATATATGGGGGCAAAAGTAAATTCGAACTGAAAACAAATTGAGGAGTTGGTTGAACCGAGTAGGTGCAGCTCTGTGGGCTCGGAGGGCGCAGGATTCAGTCTGGCCACTCCGTCTCTCCAGGCATTACTGGGTTCAAAACCGGGAAGGAAAGTTAGGCTCCGCGCCAAAACAGGGGAAAGGGCAGACTGGAAGGCAGAGGGGAACTCGTCTGGGGAGAAAGGGATCCCCACAAGGCAAGACAACATCGGGTCCTCTGTTGCGCCGGTGTCGAGGCATATATGGTCCTGTCCTAATGACTGGGCCAAAGCACGCCAGACGTTGATTTTTGGCTGGGGAATGACTCACGGCTCCACAGGTGGCAGAAGGAATCCGCAGGTCATCAGCACGGTCAACAACAAACAAGGGTTGGGAGCCAGCGTTGTTGTTTCGGATGCCATTCGGGGAGGTGAAAATTCGGGGAGATAAAACTGAAATGAAAGGAAAGTCGTAAAAGTATGCAGGATTCACAGACATGGTTCTTCCCCAAACAACTAATTTAGATAAAACATACGGGGGGTGGTGTTTGGAGCTGGGAGGGAAAAGGAGGAAAGGTGGTGTAAAAGGTCAAGGGGTGGAGAAGAAGCTGGATGAGAGGGTTCTTCAGTTACTGAGGTGAGATCCGGAGAGAATGAGGAGGGTTGATGGGATAGTTTCTTCCGCTGATGCCAGCATGCTTGCCGGACCTGTGGTACCTCTTCTTTCTTGGTCCCCTGCTTCGGGACGAAAGGCCTGACCCATTTAGATGGTACCCACTTGGGACCCGAGGGAGTGGACACGCAGGCATATCCCCTCCCCCAGGTTACCAGGTCAAAAGGACCCTCCGTCCGCCAGGTCTCCGGGTCCTTTACAAGAACTGGTGGCTTGGCTTTAGGCTGCAGCTGCTGGTGACTGCCGAAATGTCGGACCACCGGAGGGTTTTGGCTGTCAAAAGAGCAATTCAGGAAATTGAGTGTATACAATGCCCTTGATAGCCTGACGTGGGGGGTTTCTGCCTTCATCACCGGTTGTTGCTGGGACACGATTTTCTTAAGGCTCTGGTGGGCTCTTTCTACTATGGCTTGGCCTGTCGGGGAATAGGGGATGCCGGTTTTATGCACTATTCTCCATTGCTGCAGAAAGCTTTGCAGCTCCTTGGAAGCATACGCGGGGCCATTGTCTGTTTTTAAGGTCTTAGGGATGCCCAAGACAGCGAATGCTTGAAGCAAATGTTTCTGAACATCTGCTGCTTTCTCACCTGTGTGGGCAGAAGCATAGATCGCTCCGGAGAAGGTATCTACTGAGACGTGGACGTAACACAATCGACCAAAAGATGGAATGTGCGTTACATCTATCTGCCACAGCTCGCAGCTTACCAAACCTCGGGGATTAGCCCCCGAGGCTATGGTAGGCATTTGATCTTGCTGGCATTGGGGACATGTGGCCACTATCGCCTTGGCTTGCTCCTGCGTCAGACTGAATTGACGAACTAGGCCAGGGGCATTTTGATGGAACAGTTGGTGGCTGATTTTAGCCTGACTGAACACATCTGGGAGAGGGGCCTGTGAAACAGCAGCCGCGGCCAAAGAATCGGCGCGACGGTTTCCCTCCGCAATGAACCCAGGTAGATCTGTGTGTGATCTCACATGCATGACATAGAATGGATGTTCGCGGTTGGAGACTGACTTGACGAGTCTATTCAGCAATTCAAATAATCTTTTATTAGTGATTTCTTGAAGAACAGCTGACTCAGCTCGAGACACTACACCTGCAACATATGCAGAATCTGTGACCAAATTGAAAGGTCCAGGGAATTTCTGAAAAGCTCTGACGACTGCGTCTAACTCAGCAACTTGTGGAGAGCCCTCTACAACAGCAACATCGGTCTCCCACTGCTGAGTCTGAGGATCCTTCCAAGTCATCACTGACCTGTGGGATGCTCCAGACGCGTCAGTAAAAACTGTCACAGCATCCAGGCTTCTTGCTCTGAACTTTCTTCAACGAAAATTTAAACTCTGAATTGAATAATTTGTGGGCCGGCTGATCTACTGCGATGCGCCCAGTGTAGCTGTCGAGTGCAAACTGAAGATATTCATTAGTTTGCAGCAGTTCTTCAAAGGTCTTTAGTTTAAATTGGCCCGATTCTAATTTAATTGGGATATGTATGCATGAGAAGTCACAGCCTGCAAGCTCTCTGATCCTCGATCTTGCTTTGAGAATCAGTTCGGCCACCAACTCCTGTGGCCGTGTCATTCTTTTGGACCTATGGTGGCTCAGGAAGACCCACTCTATAATTAAGAGTTTGTTTTCTGAGCCTTGGTCCTCCAGACTATCATCCCATTGATGTATTATGCCATGCAGGTGTGGCAATTTTCCCAGTATAATAAATTTGAAGGGCAGGCCCGGATGGTATCGGTGGGCCTGTCTGGTTGAAATAGCTTTTTGTATTTTCTCCAGAGCTACCTGTGCCTCTGGGGTAAGAGTCCTAGGGGATTTAAGCTCCTTTCCCCCTTTCAACAAATTGAAAAGGGGGGCTAGGTCTTCAGTTGAAATGCCTAGCCAGGGTCTCACCCAATTTAAAGATGCACACAGTTGATGGGCATCTGCTAGGGTCTGGAC
The DNA here is from genome assembly GCF_028769735.1 of Zonotrichia leucophrys gambelii. NCBI lineage: Eukaryota > Metazoa > Chordata > Aves > Passeriformes > Passerellidae > Zonotrichia > Zonotrichia leucophrys. The sequence goes on along the minus strand of NW_026992326.1, from coordinate 114,528 downwards.
TTTTGTCCGAATTGCCAATTTTTGCGGCACAATTGTCCGCTTTGTAATTTCGAGGTTCAGGTATTTCTAAGGTGGCACCCGCTGAATTTTGTCCTGCTGGAGCTCGAACCCTGCAGCAGCCAACGCATTGGTTGTCAGGTCAAGCGCATGGGCAAGCAGACTGTGGTCGGGCGCACACACAAGGATGTCATCCATATAATGATGGACAATGACGGCATCCCCGAGGGCTGTACGAATGGATGACAGCAGCGAAGCGACATACCACTGGCAGATCACAGGGCTGGCCTTGAGGCCCTGCGGGAGCACCCGCCAATGATAGCGCTTGGCTGGGGACTCACAGTTGATGGACGGAACTGTGAATGCAAATCGCGGGGCGTCCTCTGGGTGAAGGGGAATTTGGAAAAAGCAATCTTTTATATCAATCACAGCTAATTCCCAATCTTGGGGGAGCATTGCTGGGGAGGGCATCTCTGGCTGAAGCGAACCCATGTCAATTATTAATTCATTAATTTGGCGAAGGTCGGTCAGAAGCCGCCACTTATCCTTATTAGGCTTTTTGATGACAAACACTGGGGAGTTCTAAGGTGACATGGTCTCTTCTAGGTGGCCTTTCAATAGTTGCTCCTGAATGAGCTCGTTGAGCGCCTTTAGTTTTTGCTTGTTAAGTGGCCACTGTTTGACCTCTACAGGTTTATCTGAAAGCCAATTCAGTTTCCAGGTCTGGCGCTCCTCAGTGGCCACTGCCCGAAAAACCTGGGGAGCCTTCGGGAGATCGATTTTGGCTCCCCACTGGGCCAATAGGTCTCTTCCCCAGAGGGGTTCTGTGTAATCTAAAACGAACGGGCGTATAGACGCCAATTGCCCGTCGGGCCCCTTAATTTGCACAATGCTCTTCGATCGGTTTGCCAATTGAAGGCCCCCAACACCAGAAATTGTGCCCGCAGCGCTTTGCAAGCTCCAATTCGGCGGCCATTCCCGGGAGGGAATGATCGTCACATCTGCACCCGTGTCCAAAAGACCCCTCACTATTCTTTTGTCCTCGCCCAATGAAAGTTGACATGTCAGGCGGGGCTTCTCCTTCCCTACCAACTGTGTCCAGGCAATGGTCGGAGGTGAGGTCTTCTCCTTCGGTCTCGTCCAATGGTCTTTATCTAGAACAGAAATGGCCTGGGCAATGACCTGTCCCTCAGGGAGGAAAAACGGGGGTCGGACACAGTACAGCCCTACCGCAAAGCGGTCCTGGTCGGTAGTTATCAGACCAGGGACGATACGGATGTCTCGCGGTGTGTGCTTTGTGTCCCCGACAATGGTCTACCTGCAACGTCCAATTTCCCTCCAGTGACCCGGATGTTGCAAGTCGACAGTCACCAGCTGTAAATTACTGTTAGGGAGGTAAATGCTCTTAGTTAGCTGCAGCCTGTAAGGGGAAACAGAGGACATGGTGTTAAGTGCAGGTTTGGGCGGAATATCACAGGTAAAGTGTTTCTTAACTGATAGGTACGTCAATTCCGGCAAGACGTGTGGCGGTTCTCCCTCGTTTCTACTCTCCCCGGATGATGGAAAACAGCCCGCCACATTTCTATCTTCGCGCAGGGAGGGGCTGCGCTCCAAGTCTAGTTTTTTTTCTTTTGATTCTCCTCCTTTTCCCGCTTCCGCCTCCATTCCATGTAGTCTTGGCGCATGGGACACTGAGGCATCCAATGACCCACCTTGCCACAGAGATGGCAGGGATGGGTTGCTGATGTCCTCTTGCCGGACCCAGAAGTAGAAGGACCGGCCACGGGGGCAGCTTCAGCCTCTATGAAGTCTTGCTCGGGGCATTCAGCAAAATGCACAGATGTTCTCTTAGGCCTTGGGGCCAGGGAAACTTGATGCACTACGACATCTATCATGGCTTCTACTGTGGGCTTAGGACTTCGAGGGAGAGTTTTTATAGCCTTGCGGCAGTCAGCGTTGGCATTGCTATAAGCCATCCGCTCAAGCATTTTTTCCCTGTCATCCTCTCCGAGCGCCTGCGCTTCCACATATCTGTATAGGCGTTCGATAAATTCTATGTATGGCTCTTGCGCTCCTTGCAAAACCTCAGCATCTTCCCATTGGGAGGTAACTACCTCTAACTTAAAGAAGGCCCGCTCAGCTGCTCGGGCCGTCTCTACTAGCTGGGATGGGAATAAGGCTTTAGCTTGATTTGCCCCTTCAGCCCACTGTGCTTCACCCAAAAGATGTTCTTGGGTAATTAACTGACCATCTGCGTCATGGGACAGTGTAAGGTTCCCCCAAAAACTTGGGAGTACTTCCACTATTTCCCTCCTCTATTCCCTCACCCAGACTCTAAATTCCATGGGTCTGAGCAGGCTAGAGAAGAGGGACCTTAAATCCGTTGGTACCAAATCTCCCTGAGCAAGGGTATTATGTAGCAAACCCCGGAAGAATTCTGACTCCCGGGAGTAATCTTTCTGAGCCTTGCACAGCTCCTTTATTCGGACCTGTGCTAAAGGCACCCACTGTGCCCGTGCATTTCCCCCTTCCCCTAGATGATATGTTACAGGAGCGGCTTCTAATAGGGGAGCTTGCTCCAGTTTCCGGCTTCCCCCCCCCCCCTCCTCTGAACACAAAGCGTGAGAGCTGGGGGGGGTGGCGTGGGAACCGAAACTGGAGGAGGTTGAGGCGGGGTTTGGCGCTGATGTAAGGCAAGGGAGTGGGCGCGGCAAAGTACCCTTCTCCGCCCCCCGGACGGCGTTCGGAGGCGGAGGGAAAAACGAAAACGGAGCGGGGGGGAAGGGAGTGGGGGGCTGAACCGGGGGAGGGGTTTGAGGAGGAGCTGAAGGTGGGGCGGAGTGCTGAGGAGTGAGCGGGACGGAGGGAGGGTATGAGAGAGGAGTAACTGGGCAAGGGGTGTGGTCAGGGTGAAGGAAGGGGTTGGTGCTTGGGAGGAACGGGTTAGCAGAAGAAGAAGGAGCTCTGGCGGCAGAGACCGCGTGGTCTCCGCTATCTTGGACGGTAAAGGAGATACTTTGTGGAATTTCATTACTAAACCGAACAAACTTAGGGGTTGAAACTGGGGACTTGAGAACTGGGGTAGAGGGTGAGGATATAGGAGGAGCCTGACTAGGGCTCCTCGGACGGGGAGGCTGAGCAGGTCGAGAGGGAGCAGGGGCAGAATGGTTTCCCTGCTTTTTGTTGGCCTTTAAAATCCCTTTCGAGGGCTCCTGCCTGTGTGAATAGGGAGAGGGCTGGGAGGTAAGGGAAGCAAAACGAGGGGAACGGGGACGTGCAGGGCTTTTTTTTGGTTCCCCTGACGAGCTGAGTATTATAAGTACTCTGCTCGCCCAAAATGTCACAGTCGCTAATTTTGTCTCCCCGGAATTTACTGCTCCTTCTAATTTTGCCAAAACGGCTCTCCAAAACCGTGGCTGCTTTGCAAGTTCTGGGGAAACTTCAGGGAACTTCAAAAAGACCCACTTAGTTAAAAATTTTAATTCTTGCTTGGGGGCCTTCTGGCCATCTCCAAGCAGTAAACCCTTTACAATATTATAAATCTCCTTTTGGGATTTTCCCAAGCTTGCACCCATGGCCACTTTCTAGTACAGAAACTGCTGATACTAGAAAGCAGGGAAATCCTTCTGGTGGTACAACCACCCGCTTGAAAACAACTGAAAACAACAAGCCACTTTCCACTAGCCCCTGCCTCCCCTACTGTCCCCAAGTCTGGGGTTTCAGTAAAGGAAAAAGGTTTTGGGTGGTGGATCCGGACTCCAAGTCTGGGGATACCGGGTCCACGGGAAAGATAAAATGAAAAAGCACTGGGTTGAGGAAGAGCGTCAAGGAAATAGGGTGGGGGTGGGTCCCCAACGCAGGGCATGCACCCTAGGGAAATTTAAAAAGGCAAGGGAGTAAAATCGGAAAAGTCTCCAAAGCAGGGCCCGACCTTACCAATGTGGTGATAGCAGCAAAACGAGAAATCAGGCGGTGTATTTTCGTCTCCGGAACCGTCTTCTCTGGGCGCGAGGAGTCTCGGTACCAATCTTCAGGGAGCGCTGCTCCTAAAACGGAGCCTGCACCCCCCCCCTTGGGTAGTGCGGCTTCCACTGTAACTTAAAAGTCCAACTCCGAGGGGTCTGTTTTTACAGGCCCGACGTTAGGCGCCACACTGTGCGAGGGCGCACTGAGCCCCGGGATCCGGCTAGCTAGTGAGGGGCGAAGGCCAGCACTCCCGCACATCTAGAACCAGCCCCCCTCGGCGTCTTTGGCCTTGGGCTGAGCTGGGAGGTGTCTCGGAGCGGCACGAGTGTGAGGCGAATTAGGAAGCGACCATTTGCTGGAGGTAGGCTGTCGGTTTTATTACAGAAGCACCATCAAAGAGGGGAAACACCCAGCAAAATGGCCCCGAACCGGGGGCCACACAGGGTTTTTAAGGGAAAAAAGGGGGAAAAGGTAGGGAAACCCAGCTAGCCAATAATAATACATATTTTGAGGTCCTAAACATAATTGACATACCTAAATAACCAACTAATATTAAGCAAAGGAGGGGCTCCGGGGCGGCAGCCAACCATAACCCCCAGAGAGAAGAAGGTTCTCGAAACTTGGGAGGAGAAAGGGGGTGATTGACTTAACCCAGGGAGGAAACGACTTTCACTTATAAGGGAAACCAGGAGAGGAGCCATTACATATCGGCAACTATGAATAGCGGTTACTATAGCAACTTAGCTGGCAGGCTAACGGTGGCGGGAAAGAAAGGGAGAACGAAACCATTTTACACATAATAAGGGAGAACAATACATAAATTGGGGGAATAACACAAGAAACTTAACAACACACTACAACAGCCCCTCAATACCAGGCGAGCATTCCCTGAGGGCAGCCCTGACTGTGACCTTTGGGGCTCTGGGATCAGCCCTCACATTCCTGTGGAAGCAGCTGCAGACAGGATGAGAGATTCCCCTGCCCCGTTTTTCCTGTGGAAGGGTGAAGCCCAGCTGCCCTTTTCTTCTGGTGCCTCCTCCTCTCCTCAGCTGAGGATGTCAAACTCCCCAGGAGCAGGAAAATCCCCATTCCCTCTTTCCTTGTGGCTGCAGCCTGGAACATCCACCCAGAATGATGGACTTTCTTACAGCTCTGCTGAATGACACTGGCAAGAGATTTGTGAGAACGGGAAGAAATTGTATTTTGATAGTAAATAAAAGGTGCAAAATTATTCCTTTCTGTTATATTCCTTTTCAGTTAGTTCTGGTCTGTTTTCAGAGTGCCACCTTCTCAGCTGACTGTGTTTGTGCCCTCCTTTCTCTCCTGCCTCTCTTTGCCTGCTCTGTTTCTCTCTCAGTGGCTCCCTTGACCCAGGGCAGCTCACACCAAAGACCGTGCCCGGATTTAATTCCCAATTCAGGAGCTACAACAACCATGGGTGAAGTTATGAAGGCTCGCACTGAAATGCCACTGTAAGATCTTGCTCCACTTGACTTTTGGCTCCTTCTTGACAGCTTTGCCCTCAAGGGCAGGAACATCTTTTCATAGCTGAGAACTGGAATTCCAGACCCTGGCAGTGTGTGCCGTGGATCCCAGAGGGGCATTCCCGAGGCTCCCAGGGTGCTGCTCCTGCCGTGCCTCCCAAGGAGTTTCCAGCAGCTCTGTGGGCTCCCAGAGCACACAGGCTTTCATGGGCATTTTCCAGCACCTTCCCCTTCTGGAAGCAGAGGGAGGGAGGAAATAGAAGCGAGTCCTGGAAGGACTGGGGTGGGAAGGGACGCTGCCCATGGATTACGACCCAGCGAGGGAGAGACGCCTCTGCCCCAGTGAAGGAGCGAATGAGAGCGTGGGAACGCAACCGACGATTATTGAACGTGGACTGAACGGAACAAGAAATTGGGAGGAGAAAGGGAGAGAAAGAAATCGAGAAGAGGTCTCAGAGAACAGAAAGAAACAGGAAAAGGCTCCCGCCTGGACTCCGCAGCTCCCAGGGACACCGGCAGGCCGCAGCGCCTTTCACAATTCCAGCCAATCAGAACAGGCGCTAATCAATTTTCAGCCAACCGGAGCCTTTCTTGCCGATGACTCACCGGTTGCCAGGCGGACCCGCAGAGTGCAGCGGCCCCGGAGCGGAATTTTGGGCTCGGGCCGGGGGGACGGATCCGCCCCGGGGGGGTCCCCGAGCCCCCTGCCCAGCCCTGGGGCCGATCGGGGGCTCCCCCACCCAGCAGCCGGTGCTGCGGGGCCGCGGGGCAGAGCGGTGGGAAAGGGGGGCCCGGGCTGGCAGCAGAGGAAATGCGGGAGGAAGAGGAGGGAGAGGAGGAGCAGCAGCGGGAGCGGGAGAATCGCGGCGCTCGCAGCGCCCGCACGCCGAGCCTGCAGCACCCCCTGCCCCGGGAGCATCGCCCCCAGCCCCGAGCCGCAAGGGAGGGCGGAGGCCGAGCTCGCCCCGGCTTCAGCCAGGGGTCTCCAGGAGGATTTTTTGGAGAGGGTTCGGAGCCGGCAGATCCCGGACTCGAGCCCCGGATATCTCCGGGCGCTCTCAGAGGAGCTTTTTCGGGGGGAGAGGAGCCGCGATCGCCCCCCGGGAGGGTCCCGGGGGGTCCACGTGGGATGGCCCGGTACCGACGGGGCGGGACATTGGTTTTGGGGATCCCCGTGAGAGCCGGGGCTGTGGAACGGGGGACCCCCGGGGCGGGGAGAGGGGAAGGGGCGATACCGGAGCTGGGGGACCCCCGGCAGCCCGGAGATGAGGCGGGGACGGGACCCTCTGACCCTGACAGGGGTGTCCTGGGGTGACTTCATGATGCTCGTACCCCACCGGTCTGTTTAGCCCTGAATGAGTTCTGTGCCTTTAAGGCTGGTTCTGAGCGTGAAGTGTGGGAGGAAGAAGCGGCAGCTCTTTTTCAGAAACTGCACTCCTCCACATTCCGGCTCCTGGATGGACGGGATGGACAGACAGACAGCGGGACAGAGCTCTCCTTTGCTTTTAGTTAGTTTTTAGCTCGCTGAGGAAGAGAAGTTCCCTGGACTGCTCTTTTTCTTTTTCTTTTTCTTTTGAGCTGTTTACACCTGCTCTGGACTGAACACCCAGAACACCACCAGCAGCTCCCACCTGTGGTCCACTGGGTCGGGCCTGGGCCACGGAATTTCCAGCACTGGGGGGACTGGTAAGAGACTGATAAGAGACTGAGTGAGCTGAGCTACTGCCCTCAGGGGGACTTTCTGAGTTTGTCGTCTCTTTCTGTTTTATTGTTTAACATTGTTGACTTGTTGTGTTCGTGAATTATTTGCCTGTTAAATAAACAGGTTTTTTTCCACTTTTCTCCAAGGAAATATTTTCCTGAACCAGCTGGGTGAGGAGCTGCTTGAATCTGCTTTTCTAGAGGAAACCTCTTTTGGAGGTTTTCTCCCAAATTTGCCCTAAACCAGTGTATGATGGTGGGGAGAGGGGGGAGCCCCAAGTGGCTGGATTGGCGGGAGGCTGGAGAGGGGGAACCCAAAACCCCCCAGAATCCCTAAGTAGGACCCTGGAGAAGGGGGATCCCCAGCAGCCCTGAGATGGGGGACCACCAGAACAACAGAGGAATGAGACTTGAAAGAGGGAACTCCTGGACTTTTTTTGATTCACTCTTGATTTTTGGACATCGGGTGACTTCTGGAAATGGACGTGGGTAGGAGGAATCCCCAACCCAAGGCATTCACACCTTGTTTTTTCCCAAAAAGGGATTTTCCCCAAACCTTCCCACCATGACATCTCCTCTGTCCCGCTCTGGGTGAGCTCAATCCCAAACCTGACCCTGATCTTAGTCTCAATCTCACTCAACATTTAGACACACTCACAGTTTTTTATTTAATCTCATCCCAGTTTCAAACTTGTCTAGCCCCAGACCCAATCCCAACCCCAGCCCTAAAGCCAATCCCATGTCTAGCCTTAACCCCCATCCCAGCTCTAATCCAAATCTCAGCCCCAACTCCAAGCCCAACCCCAATTCCAGCCCCTTCCTAAATCCTCAGCCCCAAACCAAATCCCAGGTTCGGCCCTTCTGGGGGTTTGGGGGTGTCTCTGTCCCCCTGACCCCGATGATGTTTGGGTGGGGTCACAGCAGGGCTGAGAGGGACAGAGACCCCCCCGGCCTCCCCAGGTGTGAGAAGGTCGGAGAACCCCCCCAGCCCCGAGCACCCTCAGCGGTGAGAGGGACACAGAGCCTCTGGTCCCCAGCCCTGCACAGGCGTTGCCTGGGGTGAGAATTATGGAGACCCCCTGGGGAATGGCCTGGGATGAGAGGGATGAGGACAACCCCTGGGGAATGCCCTGGGGTGACAGGGACAGGGACAGCCCGTGGGGAATGGCCTGGGGTGAAAGGGAAAAGGACAACCCCCCAAACCCCTCCCAAGCATCCCCCAGGGTGAGAGGCACAGAGACCCCTTGAGCATCCCCTGGGCACTGGACAAAATAAACTTGGCAGAAATAAAACTTTATCCTACATAAAATAACTTGATGAATATTTGATTTCCCATAAGTCACATGTGATGAAAACACAAATTCCAAACATGAATAAACTGACAGTAGAAGCAATTCTGTTGCAATTCCAAGTTACATTGGTTCCTGCGTAGCTACTGCTCAGCTGCTGGCAGGTTCCAATAAAAGCAACGTGCAAATTTGGCACAATACAAATATTATTAAAAGGAAGGGGAAACTCAGTGTAGCTGTCAAAAAGCTGACAGGAATGACGAGAATAATGATTCTCACATTTGATAAAGCCCCCAAGCCTGTGAATTCTGGATTTATTTGGGAATTTAGCTACTTGAGCTGGACGTCTTGTGGGACTTTCAGCAGCCCCTTATGTTCTTCACCTTGAAGTGAATGAACCTTGTCAGTCTCACTGGTAACATTTTCTCCCATTCCTCCAATGATTTTAACAAACTTTTCAAGGAAGGACAAGAAAATATTTTCTTTTTCACCGGCCACTTAAAAAAGCCATTTTCCTCATCATTTCTCCCATAAGCTCCCCAGGAGGAAGGAGAGACTGTGTCCAAGTTTCCAAGAGTTCTTCCAGAAAGAACCACAATCTCCTGAGAGAAGGGAACCATGCTCTTGTCAAAGGCACTTGGAGTCAGACAACAGTGCCCTGAATTCACTGTGCCAAAATAATGTCACAGTCTGGTTACTCAAATTGTTATAGAGATTCCTCTGCCCAATTAAGGTGCTAATGAGGCCACATCCAAAGTGTACTTCATTGAACAGTAAATGTGAGGTAGAGAGAGAGATGGAAAGAAAGAGAAAAGGGGAGAGAGCAATGGAGTGACAGGGACAGAGACCTCCCCTGGGGCAGAGCAAGTGTGACATTGTCCCCTGTGTGTGGCCTTCCCAGGGTGGGGGTTTTACACCTGAGCCACTTTGGGTAAGGGAGGTGGTGTTCACCCCCTTAGCAGGGATTACCCCACTGTTTCAGGTTGCCATGCAAGATGTAACCAAATGCATGTTTTCAATCCCCATCTTCATCAACTGTTATAAACAGGTGGGGCAGGGTTCTTTATCTCTTCCATGACTCACCCCTGATAACGCCCTCCAGGGGAGATATCTTCTGTTAATGGGCCATTGAGTGTCACTGCAGGACTGATAAAATTCCATCATCCCATTGTGGGATGCTCCGCCCAGGGGGAGGATCCAAGCATTCCTACCTGGATATAAGCTGAGCCTTGCAACACCAGGAGCAGCTTGCCTACTGGATTGCCAGAGGACAAGAGCTCCATAACCACCACTGGACCTTCAGGGGAAGACCAGACCCTTCTACAGGATCACTGCTCTGACAGAATCACGTTCATCACTCCAACAGGACTGCAGCCACCATTTAAAGGGGACTGCAGCCACCACCCTGACCAACAGGGTGTCAGATTATATCCTGACTCTGTCAGTTTAAGGCAGTGTTTCTGTATCATTGCCTTGATCTTCACTTTCTTATTAAATTGTATTCTGACGTAGACTCTCCCCCAGGTTTGCCTTAAACCAGTACAAAAGACAATATGCACACCCTTTGTTTTCTTCCCAGAACAGGATTTCCCATTTCCAGATCTTGACTGGATGGAGGAGGAGGCTGTGAGGAAGAGGAAGAATCCCTGGGATACCCGGGCAGGTGAGGAGGAAGTCAGTGCCCCTTCCCCCTCTCTCCTGCTCCATCTCCCAGCCCAGCACAGCCCCCAGCTGCAGGACAACCCTGCTACCAACCCCATCGTGCTGGGGATGCACTGGGGGGATCTCCTTCCCCTTTTCAGTGGCACGGAGGCAAATCCCATCCTTTCCTTGTCATTCCTTCCCCAGGGAAGGAACTGAGGATGGAGACCAGGGAGGAAAAATCTGCATGGCAGAACCTTGTGAAAGAGGTCGTTTTGGGTGATTCTAGTGCACAGGAATCCAACAGTGAAGAAAAACCTCAGACATCCCACATGAGGAGGGGCTCCAAACCCATCCCAGGGTGCTCTGAAGAGGAAAGACCCTCCCTGAGCCAGGAAGGTGGACAGAGCTTCAGCCAGAGTTCCAAGCTGGTGGTCCATGAGCAACTTCATGATGGGGAGAAGCCCCACAAGGGCTTGGAGTGTGGGAAGAGCTTCAGGAGAGCAGCACCCTGATCAGCCACCAGATGATCCACACCGGGGAATGGCCTTACAAATGTGGGGAGTGTGAGAAGGGCTTCAGCCACAGATCCGCCCTCATCACCCACCAACGCATCCACACTGGGGAGAGGCCCTACCATTGCCCCACATGTGGGAAGAGGTTTCAGAGCAGCTCCAATCTCCGTCTGCATGAGCGGATTCACACAGAGGAGAGGCCCTTCCGCTGCCCTTACTGTGGGAAGGGCTTCAAGCCCAACTTCACCCTCATCACCCACCGGTGCATCCACACTGGGGAGAGGCCCTACGAGCTCTGCCTTGACCAGACACCAACAGTGCCACCAGTAAGGGAAGCCCTGCAAATGCCACAAACGCAGGAACAGCTTCATCCCAGCACCACTCCAGCTTCATCCCCCATTGGAGGGCCCACATTGGGAAGAGCCCTGGTCATCCGTATTCCCTGTGATCCATCTGGGAAGACACCTGTCCCTTTTCCTGCCCTTGCCAAAGACATGATGTGGGATGGAAGAACATGAGAGTCTGGCCATGGCCATGTCATTACATTTACTCCCACCTCAGGTCATTGACAGGGGCAGGAAAGGGACTCTCTCTCTCTCCCTCTGAGGAGAAGGGTGTCCTTTCCAGGCAGGGGAAATGCATGGCCAGGAAGAGCCTGTTGTTGATGTATTAGTTTTCCCTGTAAACAGTTTTTCTTATCCCTTCTGTTATCAATACTATTTCTGTTTCTGTTTGTTCCTTATCTCGTTGCTGTTCCAAATAAATTGTTCTTATCCCAGCCCGGGATCTTTGCCTTTTGTGCTTTCCATGATAGGCAGGAGGGCAGTGAGGGCAGCACGGTTTTAGCGGGAGCAGGAAATTGGGGAATACCATTCCTGAACCCTGGCCCGTGCAAACCGAGCATCCCAGCTGGTGCCAGCCCTGGTGGCCATGGCAACAGCCTTGGGAGCAGGTCCCTGGCTGGGGCTGTGGGAACCTCTTCCCTCTGGTGCCCAGGGACAGGAGTGGAGGGAACGGCTGCAGCTGAGTCGGGGCAGGCTCAGGTTGGATGTCAGGAAAAGGTTTTTGCCCAGAGGCTGCTGGGGCCCTGCCCAGGCTCCCCAGGGAAGGGTCCCAGCTCCAGGGCTCTCTGAGCTGCAGCAGCATTTGGACAGTGCTGCCAGGCCCAGGCTGGCATTGTTGGGTGTCCTGTGCAGGGCCAGCAGTTGGACTGGAGGATCCTGATGGGTCCCTCCCAGCTCAGCCAATTCTGTGGTTCTGGGATCCCATGAGCCTGGGGATGGGGCTGCAAATGGTTGCCATGGCAACGGGCTGTGGCTGCAGGCCTGGGCTGGTGTCCATGGCAACCACCCCTGGCATGGGGTCTCCATGGAGCTGCCAAGGGACTGAGCATAGCAACAGGGGGCTGGTGATGTTTGCCTGCTAAGGATCAGATTTGTCACAGGCCCTCAGAGGGGTTCCATGAGGACTTTCCAAGAGTCTCCAGGCTGTTCAAGAGCTGGAATGTCACAGGCACAGACAGGGGCTCCATGGAGACCTGCCAGGCATTTCTGGGGACTGTAAAGGGCCGTGTGGTCAGAGGCAGTCACAGCCATTCCATGGTGACATCCCAGGGGACCTTGGGCTGCAAAGGCACTGATCTGTCACAGACACTCATGGGGGCTCCACGGTGACATCCCAGGAGTCCCCAGGCTGCCAAAGAGCTGGGATGTCCCAGACACTCACAGGAGTTCATGTCATGGGCACAGTGAGACCTTCAGGCAAAATTTATTAGGGAAACTCCTGTTGGGTCACAACGTGCAGAAAGGATTCCCAATAGCCCCCATAGATGCCCAAACGTCACCATATAATCAGAGATGACACAGACTCAGATCAGAAGGCTAAGGGCTAAAAGCCACCTGTTTTTTCAATCCTCTTCTTTTATATCTTGGTTTGCTACAGGTGGACCTCACTGGTCCTTTAATCAACACATTTCACATGATGGGCCAATTAAGACAACACCCTTCAGTAAACAATTTTATGGAAAAAAGCCAACTTATTCCAAACATTGTCAGCCAAGTGTTTCCTCAAAAATCTACTCAGATAACACCATTATTGATGTTTGTTTTATGTTGGGCCTTTCTTGGGGGTCCCTGGATGGGGGAATCCCTCCTGTAGCAGTTCTATGCCACGTAAAAAAAGATGCACGGGACCTTTTCAGTCTTCAGCTTCTTGTTTATTGTTATCTTATCTAAAGTTTTACATTGCTGTCCACACCAGGCTCAGTACACTGGAAAAGCACTGCAAAATGGCCCCAAAACGTACAGTTTCAAGCTCTTTTAACATTGTCTCATTCAATAAACACTTAAAAGGTGCATTATTTCTACTTATCTACCAATAACTCATCCCTTGACTGTCCACATAACCTCTGCACTGTGCTTTCCTTGACCAATCACCCTGTGCTACCAACAGTGCAAAAAATAGAGCAGATGAAGAAGACAGGGACTACATCCCAATTCCTCCATCTTGCTTCCTATCTACACCATACTAATAACCCCAAAACCTAAATTTCTCACCCAAGGAACATAGTTTAGGACCTTCTATTACCTATTTCACACTTTGGTAAATTCTAATCTATCTCAAAGTCTTGGAAATCCTCTCCATGGATGAAACTGAAAGGCACTGTTTTTCTGGGGGTCAGGACCCCTCAGGGCAGACAGAGAAATATTCCCTGTGCCTTGGATTCCCACACATTTAACATAAAATCCTTTAACCCTTAATATGTGAAGTTGCCCAAAAATGTTCCAGGTAAGTAGGATTAGAAGGAGGAGAGAGAACAACAGAAAGACAGAAGATCCATAGAACAACTCGCACACAGGTATCAACTGCTGGGGTTCCAGCATCGCAAAGAGAGGAACCACAGGAGAAGGCAGGATCCAGACCCTCGTGCCCTGGCTTTTAACCTCCTGGACCTTCATGGGCCCGCCCCTGGGGTGGGACTGCCAGTTGCATGTCCAATCAGAGCCATGGTAGGGACCAGCGGCTGGAGTATGATTGATTGACAGCTCACCCAATCAGAACTATGTTAGCACTGCCTGTACTGTGTGATTGACAGCTCTGCCAGGCCAGTGTCGAAGGAAGGAGACCAGGACATCCATTGATCATCACAGGCCCCCTTTTATTGATCAGTACGGCGAGTTAAATACAGTTCATAATGAACTTCATGCATATTGCAAAAGTTGAGCTCAGGATTGGTTAGTTACATATCAGCAGTTACACCTACTTTTACATTCCTATGGTCCTACTTTTGATACTTTCTACATATTCTTAGGAGATATTCAGGACTAATCTCATTCCCTCTCCTCATGTTGCAGCAAGGCCACTGATTGCTAATTGCTGACATCTCCTTTCAGCTTGCTGACTGCTGATTTCTCAGCTTAACCAGCGGCAATATGTCAGCATGGCCTTTCTCAGCTAACCAACTATTAATAAATCCCTCCACATTTCCCCCGTTTTCTTCTTGTGCAAGGAAATTAGTTTGCCAAGTTTTTACTATTGTATGGCTGACCATGTTTTGAATACAATTAAAGATACAAGGCAAAATAAGCAAAAACAGTAAAATTACACCCAGCAGTCCTATAGCATAGATCACAAGGTTCCTCAGCCATGGCCCAAGTCCTAAGCTTTTAAGCCATTCGTCAATTCCTAAACCTTCTTCTTCCTTGAGATTGTGAAGTCCCTGTTGCAGTTCTTTTATCTTAGTGTGAATGGACACCGAATGATCAGACAGATTCATGCAACACATTCCTTCAAACTCTTCACATCCATGCCCTTGTGCTAAGAGCAAAAAATCTATGGCAGCTCTATTTTGCAAAACAGCATGGTTAACACTCTGCACATCTGCAGTTAGCATGTCTAGAATTTGTGATGTCTTGTTCAGCTCATCCTTTGCCCAGCACCCTAATTGCTTTGCTAAATTCATAGCCTTATTGGCAGATCCTCCTGGCAAGATAGTTGAAACAACCACTTGTTTGAATGTACCCCAAAACTGTGGATCTCCTATCCAGCTGCAGTCTAAGTCATGTATGCCACGTCTCTTTCTGTTTGAATTTTGACTCAGCTGCATTAGCAAGGACACATTAGGATGAAACAATGACAATTTTCCCAAATAACAGGGTCCATCCTGTGGTCTAGCTGGTATACCATTCCACGCCCTATCTCCGCAAATTAAAAATATTCCTGTGGGTAATTTCATTGGTGCCGTGATTTTTGTGCTGTTACATTTACTGTAATGCTGCAGAGAGATTCCACTCACATTCAGGAATGAATCTAGGGTGGTCCATGTTTCTTTCGGTCGGTTTGAAAATTCGAAGCTAAACCATCCACCAGCTGTAGTGTTAGACAAACTGGCGTTTGTACTGCCAAAAAGATCCAATTCCTCAGGAGGAGAATGTAAAGAGGTGTTGAGTGATTGGATCAGTAAACATTGACGATAGCCATCACTCTGACCTGCAGTATATCCTTGTTGCCCTGGCAATTTGATGTTTGACATGCTAGGCATACATAAGGTCTGATTTTTTATCAAACTGCAAAATTCTCCAGGAGACCACACTGGAAGTCCCACCAGGCATGTTCGAAATGGGTTAGTGACTCCTCCAAGACTACGACAAAGCGATGATTGGTTAATTTGGTTAGCAAGCGTCACCCATAAATTTTCTCTTGGCTGACTAAAATGTGTTATTTCTACTGCTTCACTTACTACAGCATTGAGCAATATAATAAGAACAAACCTCATTTTTTCTTCTGCTTGCTTTGTTTTTCCTTTCTTCGCTGCCTTTTCCCTGGTTTGCTAGATTGTCTATTGTAAGGTTGAATCAATTTTTGAATACACTGATCTAATTCTAAATCAGCATCTTTGATTACAGGTATAGCATGAGATAAGTTTGAAGGCAAATCAGCTTTACAGCGAGCTGCTATGATGCGTGAGGATTTAGTAATTTCAAATATTTTAAGTGTTTCCTGCAACTTCCACCTAAGATATGCTATAATTGCTTGTCCAGCACTCTCAAAAAGCTGTAATCCTGTCCGTCCTGGCAGGCCAGTACTTTGTTCAAGAGCTCTAACCCAGATAAAATTTCGAATCCACTTTCCAAAACAAGGTAAATACCATAAATATCCTATTGACTTTTGTGAATACCAATAAACCTGATTACAATTCTCACAATGCAAAGCTACCCATGCATAGCACTTATCATTATCCCTTCTGCAAACATAACAAGGAAGTGAATGTAAGTAGGGACCAGTATAAAAGTCTGTCTCTTCAATCCAATGCAACCAATTCAATGGTGGTGATTGCAAAGCCTCTTTAGCTTTTTTACTATATGAGGCTAATAGCTCAAGGTCTTTCTTTAACACAAGACGTATTTTATTTTGCAATCGTAGTTCTTGTTCATTATCTTCCTCAACAACTATATCCTCCCGAGGGTCCCACAACTCTAAAAGTGTCCTAATCATAGAAAATTAATTAGCAATCACCAATAACCTTATTTAGACGAGGTCGTTCCCTTTTTTGCCTTCCTTTTCTTATCTGTCTTCAATCTTGCTGCTCCTATTGTTGCTGGTCCTGCCACTTGCAAACTCAATTTCTGCAATTCTTCAAAGCAGTAGTCTAGTGCCCTTTCAGGATTTCCCTTGAAGGGCCCTACAACTGAGCGCTATGTTAAAGGTACTACTTTCCTACACCTTACAGAGACTATGAGTGATTTACTTTGAACCTTAATTCTATTCACGACACATTGTACTTCCCATCGATAATAAGCAAGAATTTTTTGTTCAGGAGACTCATAAAGGCTTAGAGCTATATACGCATTTTGCCCTGTTTGTCTCCTTAATTCATCTTGCCAACTTTTACCCCACCGGTGCTCGTGTTCACATGTGTGACACCACAAATCCCACAATAATGATTGTTCTAACCAAAAAGTTCTATCACAACCCCCACAAAGTAGGGCTATCCAGGCAGCACAATGTGGATCGTGACCATATAGGCAATGTTCCTTTGCTGGATTTATTAAACGAAAAGTTGATAATGAGTCAATAAAACCAATCAGCTCCTGGGTTGTCCGACAGTAGTGTGTCAGTGCTCTGTCCACCGCTTTCGAGTATCCCTTCAGCTGTAGCAGTAGCGGTTGTAGGACCAGAAGCAGTTTCTTCCCCAGTCGCTCCCTGTCCTCCTCCGTGAGGTGGTCCACCAAAGGCTGCATCAAAAGCAGGTTTAGTCCATTTAGCAGGCACCCACAGAGGCCCTGTAGGTGAGGGAACACAAAGATACCCTCAACCCCAATATAATACTTTTGCAGGTTTTTCCCATAATCCTGTACTGGGGTTCTTATACTTAACCCAGACCTCTGTTTCCTTAGTATTTTCCTGACCTGACCTTGGATGATGTTTAATTGCAGGAGGGGTATCATCTTCCCCAAAAATACATAAATGATTAATTACATACAACACCTTAGCCAAACATGCTTGTGGATCTCTCAAATCTTGATGTTTTTCAATATATTGCTTAAGGGTACCGTTTGCTCTTTCCATTATTGCCTGTCCAGTAGGGGAGTGTGGAATACCTGTCACATGCTTAACCGACCACTGATTCAAAAATTTTTGAACCCTAGCACTCACATAAGCTGGAGCATTATCCGTTTTGATACTTTTTGGAACTCCCATGACAGCGAAGCAACTTAACAGGTGTCTAATAACATGTATAGCTTTCTCTCCTGCTTGAGCCGTAGCCCATATATAATGACTATACGTGTCTATAGTGACGTGCACACACTTGATTTTACCAAATCTGGCAATATGTGTAACATCCATTTGCCATTTCTCATTTATTTCTAAACCCCGAGGATTAACTCCAATGCCTAAACCTATTCCACCATTATGATAATTACATGTTGGACATGCTCTAACAATAGCTTTAGCTTCTGACAAACTCAATTCAAATTGCTTTGCTAATCCTTTTGCATTTTGATGATATCTACTATGTGCTTCTCTGGCCAATGTATGCTTATCAATAGGACAAGAGTTATCAATGGGTAGGGTAACCAATTTATCTGCACGTTCATTTCCTTCTCCTAAACCTTCAGACCATTTATGGCTCCTGATATGAATCACAGAATACGCTGCATTTCTCTCCCGTAGAGCTTTCCTTAATTGTACCAACAACTCATACAATCGTTTATTATTCACTTCCTTAATTGCTGCTTCCTCTATTTGTTTGACTACTCCTGCAACATACATAGAGTGTGTAACCACATTTAAAGGTTCCTGTAAGTTGGATACTGCCCATACTACTGCCAACAATTCCAAAGTTTGTAAACTATCCGCAGGGTCTGCTGTGATGATTTGATGTTTCCATTGTCCTTTTTCTTGCCAAGTGACAGCAGCACGCCTTGATTTCTTTCCTGCATCTGTGAAGGCTGTAATAGCTCCTTCTATAGGGCGTTCTTCTCTCAAGGGTTGAGTAATCCAGTTCCATTCTGTCATCCATTGCAAAACTCTAGGCACTAATTTGCTGGTATCTACTTTAGCAAACGATGTCAATAATGCTTCCTGTAAATCCTTTGAATTATTCGGGTACCAGTCCAAGGTTTCTTTTTCCATAGGCAGTCTAATGGTAGCAGGTTCTCTACCATCCACTTCAAGAATTCTGAGATGCCCCTTTTTGATTAATGCAGCCAATTGTTTAATTTTTGAACATATTGTTTTCTTATACTGTAATGGTGGAGACAACCATTCCAACACCCGTATCTCCCCTGTTTTCTTTTGTTGTTGAGAGAGAGCACCAAGCAGGAATCAGCAGGTGGCAAGGGCTATTCCAGATAGTAAGGTCAATAGGGTGGTCGAGTTGTCGACGAGACACATACCCCTGTTGTACATAGTTACTAATTTGCTGCAAGGCAAGACGATGCTCCTTTGTCAGGCATACAGGAGTAGTAGGGTCAACACCCTTTAACAAAGGCTGTAGGGCTTCTAACAAATGATTTGGTATTCCCACAATGTGTTTTAGCCACTGTAAGTCCCCCAGCAACTTCTGTGCATCATGCAGAGTCTTAATGTCCAATTGTAATTCCAATTTTTGAGGTATCACTATTTGATCCATCAAAGTCCATCCCAAATATTTCCAGGGCTTTGTAGTTTGAATTTTCTTTGAAGCAATAACAAGTGAATATGCAGCAAGAGTATTTCTAATAATGTCAATCTGCAAAGAGGAAAATGGTTGTTGCTGTGCAAACAAAATATCGTCCATATAATGATATATTATAGTTGCTGGCCATGTGCGACGTAGTGGCTGTAATGCTGCATCATTTTATCTGGTTCTCCATGATTTATTGCTGGTAAAGTAAAAGCAAATCTCTTCGGCCAGTGGTGAAGAAACAATCCTTTAAGTCAATAATTAAGAGTGGCCAGTGTTCTGGAACCATAGCTGGATTTGGAAGACCAGGCTGTAAGGCCCCCATAGGTTCCATTTGGTCATTTACAGCCCACAAATCATGTATTAAACGATATTTCCCTGATTTCTTTTTGATCACAAAAATAGGTGTATTCCAAGGGCTCGTGGAAAGTCATAAATGTCCCTTTGAATATTGTTCCTCCACTAATTCATGAGCATGCATAAGGCTTTCCCCTTTTAGAGGCCATTGCTTAACCATCACCGGTGTATCTGTTTTCCAGGTGAGTGCAATGGGGAAAGTCCAAGCAATGGCAATTACCCCAAAGGGTGCTGATTAGTTAACACCACTCCCAATTGTGTTAAAATGTCCCTTCCAATTAAACAGGAGACTGTAGGAGGCAGTTGCACAATTGAAAACACAGCAGATATTTGTTGATCCTCAATGCACACAGATAAAGAAGGTGACCTGCTTGCCAATGTAAATCCTCCTACTCCTGTGAGCATATTTGCTGATGGGAATAGAGGCCAATGTTGTGGCCATGCTTCTGGAGAAATAATGCTGGTATCTGCTCCTGTATCCAATAATCCATAAAGGGTTATGCTTTGATGCCCATAAGTAATTTTAACTTTTTGCTTTGGTCTATTTTGTAAATCCACAGTTAAAAGTGTAACACCAGTAGAGCCAAAACCTTTTTCATCCCGTGCTTGTCCAGTAAATGGTTGTATTCCCATTGTCATTTGTGATAGTGGTACCAATTGTGCAATACGTTGTCCTTTTGTTATTTTAATTGGAGGATAAAGGGTGTAAGCCATGATTTGTATTTCCCCTGTAAAGTCTGCATCAATAACTCCAGGCAAAACAAATAATCCCAACATAGTTGTAGAAGAGGGTCCTAATAATAATGCTCCACATGTTTGTCCATTTAATATAAGAGGACCCTTTACTCCAGTTGGTATTTTCTCAGGCCGATTCGTCATTAGTGTGACATCTACTGCTGTTGATAAGTCCAAACCAAGGCTCCCAGTTGTTGCGGGTTGCAGACAGGAGGTGGCAGCAATGTTGCGGCAGCTGGTGTCTCCGATGTCACGGCGGCAACTTGTGTCTGGGCGCGGCCCCCGTGAAGCGCGCTCTGCTGATGGTTTCCCGACCGGCGCCTACAAGCCGTGGTGTTGTGGGAGCTGGATCGGCAGTGTTGACACCAAATGCCAGTCGCTCGGCAAGCTCGGCGTGTGTGTCCCTCATTGCCGCACCGGTAACACTTGATAAATGGCTTTGAACCTCCTTGCGTGAATGCCAGTGAGCCACTTCGGAGAGGAGCAAGAGCAGCTAACACCTGATTCTGAGTAGACTCTGCCTGCTTTTGTAACCCCAATCCTAATTCCTTTAGAGCTTCTGGTATGAATGCCTGCGAAGCTGTTGGCATTAACGCCATTCGCTCTAATGCTTCCTAAATGGTCCAATTTGCTCCTAAAGTAGCTAACACTCTTTGGGTTGCTGGATTACTATTATGCAAAGCACTCACTTTTTACTCCAAACTAACTAACCGTGGAACGTAGCTGGGTTAACAACTTCTAATCTAAGCGAGAATATGCTGCTATATTATGCGTAAGGTTCCCCTGTGCATCATACTGTGGTGCATATGTAACCGGGCATGCAAGGCTAGAAGCTATTTTCACTGCCTCGCCATCCCCCATTTGCATTACTTCTTTTGCTACAGCAGCCCAAGTTTCCCTCCTTTGATTAGCCATTTCCCCCCATAGATCACGGTGTGCCCCTGGGATGGGAGCTGGCTCTTTGGGGGTGCTATGCTGCCGGCATTTCGGTGCAGACACCGAGTTTTCGCACGGGGAAGGCGGTGAAGCAGAGGCTGGCTCGCGCGGGGGAAGCGACCCCCCCGCCGGAGCTGACAGTGAAACCGGAGCTGGCTCGAGCGGAGCCGGCTCGCACGGGGAAAGCGGCCCCCCCGCTGGAGCTGTAACCGGAGCCGGCCTGCTCGGGGGTAGCGGTGGAGGCAAAGCTGGCGGCGGAGGCGAAGCTGGCTTGCTCCCACCCCCACCATCCGACCCGCCTGAAGCCGGCGGCGGAGGCAAAGCTGGTTTGCTCTTACCTCCCCCATCCGACTCGCCTTCCCCCTCTGACAAGGGGGGTGCAGACGGTTCCACTATGTCTATAGGCAAATCCTCCACACCACTATGCTGGGGACTCTTAGGCATAAGTATCTTAGTTACAGAAGGTGCTAAGGGATCATCCTCACGACCATATCCTATATTCCTCTTATGAGCTTCTGTCGCTCTTTCTGCTGCCTTTCTCTCAGAGACCTGCTGAAGCAACGCATTATACACCACCCGCCATAACTTCCCGAATTTTTTCGCTGACTTATCACCGTCTAATACTGTATCCAACACTACTTCCCCAAACTTTCTCCACTCTGATAGCTCATGAACTGTTTGCAGGTTACTAAATATACCTATAGAATGGCCATAAGCTAATAACCCCGGTAATTCCTTTTTTAAATCTATCTCTTTTACTCCTCGCCTTTCTAAATATGAGGAGAAGAGATCGTATGCCGCTTGCCTATCCATACCTATTAATCAGCGCGCGCTGTTGCAGCTCTCCAGGCTCCGGCGGCACGTAGATGGCTTGAGTCACCGTTGTGATCCTCAAGGGTGCTTTTATAATCCGGCACCGTCCCGGCTGCAGGGACCCTCACCCAACTTCCTCGACCGTGACATCCGTGGCAAGTTCCTTTTTTCTTTTAATCCGAGAACAGGGCCAATCCCATTTTATAAAAAAAAGTACATTTCTGTGGATTTTTTAATCATTTTCTTCTTTTCTTCTAGCCTTCTTGGCAGGGTTTTAAATTCCAGAAGAAAATCTCTCCTCTCACAGTTGTAAATCCAAACTTGTCTGCTGTAGCAGGAGCTGTGTTAAAACATTTCACATCAGGGACCTCGAGAGTTCAGTCACATGGAAGCAGTGAAAAGGTTTTGCATCCCAGAGCAAAAAGGAAGAGCCCCATACTTGGGTCACAGAAAGGCACTGAGTCAGGCAGTTCCTGAGTTCACAGAGCAGCTGGGAGGAGAAAGTGGAAACTCCTCTTGAAGACCTGCCTCTTCAACACTCCTTTTTTCAGGCATATTTCCCCAGTACAGCATTCTCAGAGCTGACATAAATCTGTGTGGCAAAGGAATTTAGAGCAGCCCTTGCCTATGTAGTTAATTGCTGTGGCCATCTTGCCCCATGCAAAACAACACGTGGAACAAGGCATCATTGACAGCTGGGTTTATACCTGTTTGTTCTAAAGAAATGAACTTGGTGAATCACAAGTTCCCCTTTTAACATAGAAGACAAAGAAGAAAAGTGGAAAATAGGCAGCTAATGCCTCTAATGTAGAGCCTTGCAGGTGGCTGCTCTGCAGAAGCTCTGATGGGTCAGTGTCCCTTCATGCCAACAGCAAAGCTGTTCATTTGGGAAGTCAGACGGGGCCCAAGCAAACTCCAAACCCCCTTTGCCTCTGAACTGCAGTAGAGCTGTAGCCCAGGACTTGCTCTTCACACAAGCAGCACAGAGCCAAGGGCTCCTGGCACTGTTGGGAAATGCTGATCCCATTCCAGCCTGTTGGGGATGGTGCACAAGGACTGCACCTGCACAGCCTCTGGTGGGTGTCAGCTGCAGTGTTCCACAGACAAGAGCAGCTGTCAAGGCACTCAGCGCTCTCCTGTGCAGGAGAGACAGAGACGAAGCTGAGGAGAGTCCCTGCCAGGGCTCAGCCTTACCCAAATGAGCAATGGATTCTTCCAGTGCTTTCACAGCTGCCCCACGAACCCTGGGATCCTTTGAGTTCAGGTTCTTTGTTATTCCTTCCATCAAACCAAAGATCACTGGGTTCAAGGCATCTTTCAGGGCTCCTGTGATTTCAGCCAGCACGTCCAGTGCCCTCTGCTTCACTTTCTTGTGGCTGTCAGATATTCTCAGGATAAAATAATCAAAAATCTGTGAAGAGAACAAGCAACGTGAAAGCTGGATTCAAATGTCCTTGTTTGAAGAGTGGCTGTAGCAGTCAGCAATGTCAAAGATGAAAGTGATCCTTTCTGTCAGGTCAGCACTCGCTTTCACAATTTCACTGTTTTCCTGTGGGCCACTCACTGGAATGGTGGCACAACCTCATGCTGGTTGAAAGATTTTCTTCTGTTTTTAAGAGGTTTGGCTGGGGACAGAATAGTTCCTATGGTATTTCTCTCCATCTATAAATCATTAAATCAATTCCATTTATTAATGCTAAAGAGTACCTTTGCTTTGAATGGAAGCAGATGTTTACAATGCCGTTTTCTATACAGTTGCCTCAAGTACTGAGGCAAGTTATGATTTTGCCAAAACTATGGCTGGAGGAGATCTAAGTTTTCTTTTGTTTGTCTCAGAGCCTGTGTCTGGAGAAGTGCAGGGCTCTGATCAACTCTTCCAGGGTCCAGACCATTTCTCTAAGTAACAGGTGGACTTCTATAATGTTATGTGCTGTACAGCTGTCATTAGAGCAGGTTCAGTCCCTTGACAGCCACATTATCAGGCACCTTTCCCTGGAAAAAGCAGCTACTGGGAGGAGAAGGCAGAGATGAGTCCTTAGCTGTTTTCCTCCTTTTCCAAAGAGAAAAACAGACCCCCAAGAAGGGTGGGCACTGTCTTTACCAAGAGGAAAAGGAACAAGGATGGAAATGAGTAGCCAGAGCTGTGCCTGTGTAAGACAAGATGGAGTATATAGAAGTGTTCTTAAAAAAAAGCAACTGGGTGTAAACCAACCCAGCCTGATACTTCTCTTCCCCATACAAATCCATTTTTGGTCTAGAGAACAATTGCCATGCTTTCAGGGGCTGGATTCCCTTCACTTCACCCAACTGGGAGTAGGAGAGAGCAGCAATTACACCATCAGAAAATTCTGCCATCATCTGATGAACAGCAGCAATAGGCACCTGCCAGACAAATACAGCTGGACTGAAACAACTTGTCCTGAAGCCTGGACCTGAATTACATTTGTCTGGGTAACAGGGACCAGAGTGTCCCAAAAAGCCAGGACAGAGTGCCAAGACACACTGAATTAACTTTGCTGCTACAGGATTAGGAAAGGAGCTAAAGGAAAGGAGCAGTGAAGATACCCTGCATACTTGGGCCATGTTAGTGGAGATGAGCTGGGGGCTGTTTTTGCACAGGTCTAGGAGGAGTTCCACTCCTTCCATCCTTGTCTGAAACCCCTTGGCTTCCAGGAGATGGTAAAGGTTCTGGAGCAGCTCCGTTTCTTCCACAGCTGGAGGTGACGTGACCTGGGCTTGTGCACGGGGTAGGAGGTGTCCATCAGAGGGAGATTTCACCCTGGAAAATAAAACCAAATGAGGACCTGGTGGTGATAATTATCGTAGCATGGCATCCCAGTCAAGGAAATAATTAGCATTGACTCCGTGATTCCAGAAGGCTGATCAATCACTTTATTATGCTATGCTATGCTATGCTGAAACTCATTGCCCTTAGAGACAGTCTGATAGAGACAGACTAGATTGGTCAATTGAATCCAAAACACCATCAACAGTGGCCAATTAAGAAATTACCCTTTGGTAAACAAATCTCCATATCACATTCCACATGTTCACAACAACAGGTGCAGCAAGTGAAGATAAGAATTGTTTCTCATTCTTTTCTCTGATTTTCTAACATCCTTCCCCAGGACAATGCCTGGCAAAGTTGTGCCTGCTGCTGTCTATGGAGAGAGCTGCAGCCACAGACAATACCTTCAGTAAATTGTGAGCAAAACATCTTGAGCACCTTTCCTAATTATGTGATTTCAAGCTGGAAAGTCATGAGGGTCTCTGAAGAACAACGTGGACCTCATGATAATCGTTATGGCAGACAATCTGCAAGTGATATTCTCCCCAGTGCTCACTCAGGAAAACCAAGGATGAGATGCATCTGATCTATCTTCAGATGGCTGCCAGGGCACACAGGTCACATTGCTTTGTGGAGAAAGAGAGACACTACTGCCAAGTTTAAATGCCTCCTCATAAGGGACGTGTGTGTCTTAGAATAAGGAAACTCATCACTCTGGAGAAGTGTCTCTACAACCAGGCATGACAATCTGGAAAAGTAGCTCAGATGCATCTGAACAGATAAACAGGGCCATATTTGAAGGATTCAGAAAATCAGTAACAGAGATAAAAACAAAATCCAGACATCCCAGAACTACGCTCACATTTCATTTGCTTCCCTAGAGACCAGATGCACAGCTTCACAACCCCACTGGGAACAATTCTCCTGGATCAACCTGTCTCTTCCATGAGCACAGGAAGATGCCAGCTGTGCTACTGAGGCATGTGGTCACTTTCCTGCCACTGCTGAGCAGGACACAGCTAAATAAATCCCCTCTGCTATCAGAGGAGAACAGGTACAAGCAGCTCTGCAACTGCCATGAAGAGACAGCAAGGAGCAAATTCCTGTCTTAAATGCTGATTGCAGCACAGGGGGACATAAACCAAACATGCTGTCCATCAAGCAAATTACATGAAGGACAGGAATATCAAGACAAAAAGTCCACATTCAGACACCTGTTGACTGAAGTTGTTCAGGAATTGCCTTGCCTTACTACTCAAACTTGGTACTGTTTGAGGGTAAGAAAACCATGATTCAGCCAGGCCAAACCACATGGATGAGAACTGCATCTTTGTGGAATGGCATCTTGCTTCCAGACTGAGATTTCTCATCAAAACACCCATCTGAAAATGACTCCACTCAGATGAAAGAAAAGCCCTGTTTGAATTTACTTGTCCCAAGTCAGGCAGCAGAAACTTGGCCCTCTCCCAGCCTCCACAGCCCTGCCCTTGCCACTGCACTGGATCGTCTGAGCTGCAGCCAATGGGTGTCTGTCTGTCTCTCCATTTTTGTGGAAACCCCTCCAGAGAAGTTGTGTTCAGCACAATGCAGAAGTAAACATTTTTTATCCTAGAGCATTTGTAGGGAAAGGAAACAATCTGTGGCATTGGTCATCTCTGCCAGAAAGTTTTTCCTGAGGAAGAGGCATGTAAAGCTTGTCATGTGCTTTGTCACATCTAAGAAAAGTGCTCAGTACCGTTTGCTAGCAGACAATGTGGCCTGGGGCTCCTTTGAGCCATCGTTCCTCTCCTTCACCAGCTCCTTGACAGATGGGCCTTCAGCCTTCTGGTTTTCCATCCCCTATAACGACATAGAGAAACCCCATCAATCTTTAGAATATAAAACAGGAAATTCCCTGTTGAAAACACAAGTTAGAACCAGGATCACTGCTACCAAGGCTTAGGGAAACATTTCCTAACTTACAGATGGAAACAGACCAGAGATTCAGTAATGCCAACTCATTGTTTTCAATAGCCCAAGGCAGGTTATGGGTGCTACCAGACTGAGCAGCAGTCTAAAATCCCAAATTCCTTAGTCTTGAGCATAAATGGGAATAATGCAAACTGGCAGGCAACGAGTGTTCGTGAAGGAAGCAGCAGAACAAACTGGACTCTTTGGGGGTTGGCCCATTGTGTTGGAAGTTGATTTGGTTCAACACTCACTCTCCCTGTGCCTGCACAAAGGCAGGCTCCCTTCTGTAATGTCGATAACAAAATATAAAATCCTCCCCGAAACAAACAAAGGATTTTCCACTCAATGCTGCTGAATTCACCGAGCTTCTTCCAGCTCCACAGGGCTGGACAGCAGGGCAGTATTCCCAAAAGACAGACAGTCACTGTAGTAACTAGGATTGACTTGGATATCTTTTGTAAATTTGGGAATTTTCTTGGCACTACTACTTCCAGTGTCCTTTGCAAAGACTCTGTTATCTTCAGAAGCACAATTCTCACTTAATTGCTTTACTGGGGGCAGAGTAGGGAGAGCTGGTGGGGGCTTATGCTTAAATATAAACCCATTTTCTCCTCTTTCCCTTTCCTCTTTGTGACCGGTATTGAAAATATTCAAAACCCCACTTTTCCCTAATAATATCAGTTCCTTTGTGGTCTGCTGATGAACAGGCTGAGGATTAACAGCTCATTCCCAGGAGCAAAATGATTCAGCAGAAGAGGAATGAGCTAAAGACAGATTGGGTATCTTTGATTTCATATTAGCAGAGGCAATACTTGCACAAAGGAGACATTTCTCCTGCCAAGCACTTACTTTCTTCTTAATTCTTGTCAGAATATCTTCCAGGTCACGGGTGGAAAGAGATTGCTCCAAAAGCATTTTAAATTGTTGATGATTGAGCAACATCTTCACCATCTCCTGTCCATATGACCTAAAGAAGGCAGGAAGGCAGGAAGGAAGGGAAAGAAAAGTGAACAAACCCAGGAAGAGTGTTAACAGAAGAGGCTGATACCTTAAACTCATCAGGGGCAATCCCTGCATGAGAAGGCATTGCCTCCTCAGCAAAGAGATAGATTTACCTCACTGGACACTGCACAGTGCTGTCAGCTGAACACAAGGGGCAAGAGGAGAATGTGGGGCAACAGAGAAATACCATTTCACTCTGAAACTGGGGGTGTGCTTCTGTGACATCAAAGGATCCCAGGGAACAAGCAAAAGACATCTGCTTTGTTGTCAGAGCCTATTACATGTCTTGCTACCATTGCACAGTAATTTGCCTTTCTTTAACTGGCAGGGAAGCCAGGACAAAACACCTCATGCATCCTATTGTTTATTCTATACTATGTGTATGCCAGGGGACAGCTAGTTGCTCTGGTGTTCTTGGCAGCTATTAATGGGAATTTCATCACCAAAGGAAGGGATTTTGGGTTTGGGTTGATTTTGCCACTAGGAAACCACAGGTTTTCTTCAAGAAGAAATGTGGAGCTCACTGAGCCACAGATAACAGCATTCTAGAAATCTGCAGAACATGTTTAGAAAGACTGAATATTTTGGCTAAAGACCCCTGAAATATTTCTAGGAAAGTCTGAAGTTAATGAGAAATGGATGTTTGGGATCCTTCAGTGATGAACATTAGCCAACACTTTGGCTTTTTCTTGTGCACCTAAGGCCAAACAAACTGTTGGGCTGTCTGATCTAAGCTCTTTTGATCTCAGTAAAGAATCCTCCAAGCCACAGGAAAAGGTGGCAATGTTCCTTTTTGCTGGCCAACCTCAGGTTTCCCAGTACAGCCATTTGCCCAGGCAGCCCAGAGCAGTGGTCACAGTGCCAAGGCTGACAGAGCTCAAGAAGAGTTTGGACAATGCTCTCAAGCACATGGAGTGACTCTTGGGGTCACTGCACATGGCCAGGAGATGGACTCGATGACCCTGATGGGTCCCTTCCAACTCAGCATATTCCATGATTCTATGACCCTTATTCACACCGTGAGGTAACTTCATATTCCCTTTAGTTTCCACTCTTGTGTGGTTTCACCTTTATAGCCAGACACAAAACGGTTTTCCTGTTTTGGGAGGTGAAATGAAGATCATTACCTTGTGTCCTTGTGGCAGTCCTGAGCAAGCTTCCCTGCCACGTGTGGCAGCCTCTCAGCCCTGGGGGTGCCTGCGAGCTGGGTGACTCCAATTCTCTCCATCAGGGACAGGAGCAGTTGGGCCGCACACTCGCGCACCGGGGCGGGGCGGCTGCTGGGGAGGAGAGAGCAAACCCTGGGCACAGGGACAAGGAGCAGCAGCAGCGCCGGCCTTGGCCAGAGCTGCTCCCTGCCCTTGCTGGGGGAAGGAGCCTGGGCTCTCCCTGCACCTTCAGACACCTGCACAAGGTTCTGGCCTCAGCTAAACACAAAGGTACCATTGCACACAAGGCCTGCCTGCACGGAACAGGGAGAATTCAGTCTCCCTGCACTGTCTGCTACTCAGTTTCTTTCACAGTATTTACTCTGAGAAAGATTAAAGAAATAGATGACGTATGAATAATTTAGAAATTAAGGACAATTGATGCTGACCCATCAGAGGACACTCACTACACAGAGCTGCAGCACGATTGAGGCTCTTTCCACCCATTTATCCCCAAATCTGCAGAACTTTGGAAAACAACAAATGCAGGGAAAACACGTTGTAGGCTGTGAAGTTGCAGAATATCCAGCAATGCAGCCTGTTTCTTCTGTGGGGCATGGCAATGGATGCATCTGAATGTTTTACGCTATTCCAAAGCTGAGGAAAGGATGGCAGGCAGTTTAGCCAGGCTGCCCTGATCTAGAGAGTGTCTCTTGGGAACTATCAGGCCCAGCACCAACATTTAAGGCAGCATTTGCTTCAACTGTCCCATGGCAGTCAGCCTGTGGAGGTGCCTGTAAAGTGATCCATCATCTAAAGGCTAACATGAAACATCAGTTTGAATAGAAAGTAGAGCTCTAAGGCCAGGACAGTCATACAAGGCTCCTTTGGCAGGAGCTGCACCTGCTGTGCAGGCTGTGCCACACCCAGCTGATTGTCCCCCATGTGCCCCATGCCCCAGCAAGGACCCTCCTCATTTCTCAAGTTAATGGCATCATGAGGAGACATGGTTTTCCCAGGGCCTCTGTGGTTAGAGCTGTGAAATACCAAACACTGCTCACAGCTGCAATTGCAATTGTCCCTCTTCCCACAAAAGCACAAGGCTCTATCCTTGGCCTTTGCAGGCACTTTCCCTTCCCCACCAGTCACCACATCTAGGAAAATCTGACAGACTGGGAGAACTCCAGGAAGCAGCAGGAAGCTGAGTCAGAGGAGCTTTAGTTTGGATATCAGGAAAAAGGGTTTTTCACCCAGAGGGTGGTTGGGCACTGGAACAGGCTCCCCAGGGCAGTGGTCACAGCACCAAGCCTGACAGGGTTGAAGGAGCATTTGGAGAAAATCTCAGGCACTTGGTGTGACCCTTGGGCTGTTATGGGCAAGGCCAGGAGCTGGACTCGATGGTCCTGATGGGCCCATCCAACTCCCCATATTCTACACTTCTGTGATTCTGAGAACTAATAGGCTGCAGGAGGGCAGAAATAGGTGACAAGAGGAAAGAAGTGAGGTTGGTTGGAGAATCAAGTCACTGAGACCACAGAAGATGCAGGATATAGGACCCTTCCCTCCCACCATTCCCATTCTCTGTCTCACCCCTTCTCCCTCCCACACACACAAAGATGAAGAATATCACTAAAAGAGGAAGAACCTACTTGACTCCCATGTCCATGAGAGCAGTCATTGCTCGTGCAGGAGTCACATTCTCCACCATGATCCCCAGGCTCTGACTGGCTGCTTTCTGAACAAATTCTGGGGAGCTGGACACCATCTGGAGAAGGACCCGAGCAACCTCATCCACCTCAGAGTCCATGTCCTTCTTCAAGGTCACAGAGAGCTCTCCCAGAGTGACAGTGGCAGAGTAGGACACCTGGGAATGGAGGTTGGTCACCTGGGGAAGCCATGAGGGGAAACATAAGAATCACCTTGAAAAGAAAACCAGTTGCCTTCAACAGAAGTCCCAGAAAATGACAACTCATCCCACTGTGTCCAGGGGAACATACAAGTACAAAAAGAGCAGGAGAGCACAAGCACAGAAAGGCACTTACTCTGGCACCAATTTCTGGCCTCAGACCTGCTCACTGCAGGCCTAAAATAAAAATTTCATTAAGTGTTCTACTTAACCCTTCTAAAATGTCCACAGCTTTGATTTTAGGCCCTTTTACTAAAAAATTAAATCAAGGGCTACTTTCAAATCATAAAGGCAGAAGTCATAAAGATAAAAGAGTCAGGTGCTCCTGTTCAAAAAAGCAACACCAGCAGCTGAAGCATTCAGCCAGGAAACAGAAAACACAGGCCCAGGTCTACAGAATAATTTAGACATTTTAAATTATCACTTGGTCAAGTCTGGGAA
The DNA here is from genome assembly GCF_028769735.1 of Zonotrichia leucophrys gambelii. Lineage (NCBI taxonomy): Eukaryota > Metazoa > Chordata > Aves > Passeriformes > Passerellidae > Zonotrichia > Zonotrichia leucophrys. Next base: position 83,692 of record NW_026992326.1, on the reverse strand, counting down.
CTGGCAAAAAATAACAATTAGTTGTCTCTAGTTTGCATGCATTTTGCTACATTCAGTTAATAAAGGCCACACATCAAGAGGGCAGCTGACAGAACTATCCCTCTTCAGTAATTACAGCTGCAATTCTCTCCTACTAGATCTAAGACAGCTTGAATGACATAATAATACTCATGATCTAAACAAAATGAGGCAGTACCTCTGAGCACACATGACCAGGAGATGAATAATTTGCACATTAACTACATTCTAAGAGACTCGGTATGAAATATTAGTGAGTTGACATTTACTTGCAAGGAAACCAATGATTCATACCTCGCTGGTAATACAGCAAGACAACTCCTCAACACACAAAGTCTCTAGCAACGAGCAGGAACTCTGATAATATGGGGACCCATGCCAGTGAGGTGTTGGGATGGTGGAATGTGAGTACCCCTTCTCCTTCAGCTCCCTGGAAGGCAGAAGATTGATTTTTCTCTCCACCAAGGCAGCACCCTCTGAAATGACCAGCTGAACAATGGGAGGTGCTTTTCAAGGAGTGCTTAATGAAATCCTGGAACGTGTTGCCCCAGGATGATGTGGCTGTCAAAAGCACACACAAAACCGAGAGGCAAAGAGAGGGGCTTCAGAGTGGCCATTTGAGAAGACAGCCTTTCTGAAACCTCTGGCACATGAGGCCCCTCTGTCACTGCTTCCTAGAAGCTGTGAGACCGGGCCATGCTGCTGTTTGTTGTCACCTCCCTGTACCTGTCCCTGAGACACAGTGCCACCAGGCTGTTATTAGGGCATTTTCCTTCTTTGCCAGCCCCAGCAGGCATTCAGCAGGGAGAGTCTGCACTGCCTCTCTGGAGCTGAGTTTCCACTCTATGATCTCGGCCTCTCTGTCACCCCCTCCACTCCCCCTCACACATTCCCAAAAAGCAGCAGGATGTCTGCTGGGACCACCTCAGCCTGCAGGAAGGCCAAGTGGGTCCTGGCCTCTCCTGACCCACAGCACAGCTTTCTTTCATCCCAGCATGGAAATATAAAAACTGTATTATCACATCACACAGAGGGCCAGGAGCTTTTTATTTTGGCTGCAAGTGTCCACAGGGCATTGGGGAAGAGGAGAAAAAGAGTGTTTTGCAGCAAGCAACCCGGCTACTCAGGCAGGATGGTAGGAAAAGTGTCTGGAAGCTGCTTTTTAGGACTTTGGTTGTTCTGCTGAAGCTTCTGACAGAGCTGATGGGCAGATTCCAGAGCTGTGGAGAGTTCCTGGGAAATTTGTCCTTGGTATATGTCTACGAATGCTCTCCCAGACATGAACTGCCATCTGTGTTCTGTCCATATGTTACTGCCTTGACTTTTGAGTGTCTGAGGTGCCTCTTGAGGCTGCTATGGACCTCCTTCACCAAGGAATGGATTGTGATAAAATATCCCTTTCTGCTTCTATTTGGGCACTGACAGAGCCTGGACCACTCTGGCTGGAGCTTGGGCTTTAGCCAAGCAAGATTGCAAATGAGAGCAGCTCATGGTCCTCAGCTCTTCCCTGCTGCTGGGACAGACAGACATGGCCATGGGGACAGAATGGAGCTGCCCTATCTGCCAGGGCACTAAGAAGGATGTGAATTTTTCTCTGCCCTGTCACCACCAGTTCTGCCTGGGCTGCATCCTGCAGTGGGCAAAGAGAAATCCAGCGTGCCCACTCTGCAGAAGAATGATAGAAGCTGTCAGGTTTTCTGAGTAGGATGAACAGGACTACATACAATTTGCCATCAGCTCCCCCAAACAATTGCTAGAGTCCAGCAGGGAGAGAGCCTGGCCACCTTGCTGAAAGCAGCCCCCAGACCCTGTGATGGCTGCTCCATCTTCCCCACAGGGAACACTGTCCCCAGCTGAGCAGGGGGCTGCAGGACCAGAGCCTGTGCATGGCCTCCTGCCCAAGGTGTGGGCCGAATTTTTCAAATAACAATGTCATCTACTGGACCAAAGGTGGCCCTGGCTGCAGCAGAAGCTGGAGGGAATATGCCAGCACCAGAGATGGCTGGTTAAGGAATTCATAGAGCAGCATCCTGCACGCCCTCTGTGCCTGGGGTCAAGTTGCCAAAATCTTGGTGCCAGTACTGCAGCTTCTCCTCTGTAGCAGTCTGAATTGCTGCTAGCATAGTCCAGGGTAAAGAAGCAAAAAGGACCTTTGCATAATCTCCACAGATGTTTTATTCAGCTGTGCAGGGAGATGTTCAGGTCCCAGCACCCACACACAGAGGGTCTCACTTTGTCTCCACAGGGGCTGGGGGCTGACCCTGATCTCGGGGCAGTACAAAGATAAGGGGGCAATCAGGGAATAGGGAAGGTGTGGCTCAGGAACACAGGAACAGACACAGGAACAGGGGAAGGAGCCAATGGGGTCTAACAGCTTTTTGAGGGAAGCTTCTTGTGTCTCCCTAGACCAGGGAATGCCCCCAGGGTCTCCACAATTCCCCTGTTTTATATTATTAGGAAAGCTTCTCTGAAGGATCAACTGAATCAACACAAAATGACAAAAACAATCAAAAGCACTCATAAGACAATTGTTCAAAATGCAAACAATTCTGATTTCCCAATGTGCCAACAGATTTCTTGGAGTGTCTTAGATCTGGCAGGAGGGATGCAGGGTTTTCTTAGCACAGTTTATCAGGAAACTGAGTCACACATACTGAACCTCTGGTCCATGGCCTCCTCACTGCCATCGTGCAGCAAGGAGGCCCAGAGGCTGCTGTGCTCTGGGCCTGTCAGGGATGAACACAGCGGCTCTGTGGCCAGTGCCAGCTCCAGCTCCAGCAGCTCACAAGAGGAGACTCCTTCCAGAAGCTCTGCTGGCTCCAGTGTGGCAGACCAACAGAGCCCACTGGAAGCCCCCCTCCATTGCAGCCACCCCAGCTGCGCCCATCATCACTGCAGAGCAGGAGCTGCCCCAGAGGAGCCGCGGCAGGAGCTCATGGCAGTGGCAGGTCCCTGTGCCCAGGGCAGAGCCACAGAACCTCTGCTCCTGCCTGGGACAGGGGCTGCTCACCCTGGTGTCCCACCGAGAGGAGGGATCCTGGGCCCCAAACTCTGCCCAGCCCTGCAAAAGGCCACCCCGCCAGCAGGGCCAGCAAGGTTCCTGCAGCCATTCAGTCAAATCAGAGGAAACAAATGTCTCTGTAGCTGACACAGTCTCTGCACACATCTTTCTCCCCCTTCTCCTGGTGCCTTTCCCTGGCTCCAGGAAGAGCTGCAGGAAATGCTGTGTGAGCCATGATGATGGAAGAGCTACTGATAAAATCACTGGGGTGATGCTTTCAGAGGAGTCATGAATGGAAGATTGACCAACCTTCCAGCCAATGGTATGCCAAAAGTTTCCATTCTTTAAATAATTGACTGCAATGAATTAGTAAAAAGAAAGATATGGAAACAAATTAAATCTCTCACAGCTGCTGGCTTTCCTCAGGCCCCATGGTCTATGTATTGCTAGACTTACTTCATTTAGGCAGAATATTAACTGCCCTGACTTGTTGGAGACTGACCACAAGGTCTCATCTGTGGTGAGCAGTCACTAAAATTAGCTCAGCAGAGGCATCTTCAGCTGTCCAAGTGTAGCAGAAATACATATTCTCTGCTTCATGGCTGTGTGGCAGCAGCTGCTGGTGTGGATTTGTCAGCGTTGCTTCATGGATTACCCCTGGGAAGGAATTGTGTGCACAGGCACAGTGTGATGGCTTCGATCTCCTCTAATTACTCCAATCGGATGATGGCCAGAACTTTAGGCAAAAAGCATCATGACAGAATAATTTACAATATTCTCCAAACTACTCCTGTGGTTTTGATTTTCTTACTGATTAGGTTCAGTGTCTGGCCTCAAGAAATCAGTCCAGAAAGAACAGGCAAAGCTCAGCTTGCAAGTTAGAGTGCAAGTCTTTAATCTGCCATTTTTGCAGCATGGACAAACAACTTTTCAACATATTTGCAAAAAAATCTCTTAGTTCTTGCTATACCTATCCAGAACCTGACTCTCTCCTCGTTTTATTTTGATTTGAGATCCAAGCATGATTTTTTTCTGGACAGGAAAGTAAGAACCAGCTGCAAATACAGACTACAAGTGTGAATCTATACTGCAGGAACTGAGCTGTAGCTTGGAATTAAAGGCAAGAAGTGATGCCATGGTAAATGTGAACGTTTAGTGCTGGCATAGGAGCCTTCTGCAATGCTCCACCAACCCATGGTTCACATTGCTACAAACTCTCTGATGTTACAAAGAGTGTTGAAGAGCTGACTGTAAGTAAAGAAAATAGCCAGAATGTTAATTTTTGTTAATATGGCAACCAATGACTACCTAATAATTCAGAGCTCATAGAAGTGAGTATTCAGATTTTCACTTAGTATGTGCAGGCAGTTTTAATTTGAAATCAGCAAGTTTATCCAAACCAAGTTATCCATAGGAATTAATTTGCTCTATGATCTACCTAAAAATGCCTCATTGTCTGTGAAGTTTAGTAGAAATTTGCAAAGTCAACAGTCCACAGATTTTCATTTCTTGTTTAGTGGCTATTCTGCAGGAAAGCTTTTACAGACTAACCCGTTTGGATGTAATTAAAATGCCAGTACATTTAATCTAGCCATTTTGGTATTAGAACAAAACCATGTGACTGCACAGCCTTTAACAAAATATATAAAAAAAAAATTCAAATCAACAGTCTGAGTAGGACTCAGATTAAAAACCCTACCAAACTTCAACTCCATTGGAAGATTCCCTTGTCACCCTGTGAATCAACTCTATATTCAGAAGATTAAAAGTCCCAATTTTGGTGGTTTTGGTATGGTTAGGAATTGGGGAAGGGCCTTCTTCCTTCTCAGCTCCATGCTGCAGTGCCTTTGGGATGTGGCCTGCTGGCCGTTGTTTGTGCAGCCCTGGTGTTTCTCCATGAGGCAGAAAGTGCAATTGCATTTCCAGCCCAAAGCCCGTGAGGAGTGGGGCGTGCAGAGCTGTGCCAGACCCAGGCCAGCAGCTGTGCCCCCAGAGGGTTTTGGTTCCTGCCCAGGGCAGCTGGTGCATCTCTGCCGTGAGTGCCTGCCCTTCCAGGTGCCCATGGACAGCAGGTGCAGGGTTCTGCAAGGGGCATGGAACAGGGTGGGGATGTCTGCTGGCAACAGAGTGCAGCGGAGAGCAAACAGTCCAGGATGGTCCTGGAGTGTGTGACAGAGAACTCCTGACACAGCTGGTGACTGAGCCAGTGAGGGAAGGCACTGCTGGGCCTGCTGTTTGTGAGGAGAGAAGGGCTGCTGGGTGACAGGAGGGCTGGAGGCGGCCTTGGGCTCAGTGATCACAAAATGCTTGTGTTTGATTCCCAGAGAAGGAACGAGAGATGTTGGGGAAGTGTTGACCTGCAACAAATTGTGAATTTGTTAAGCTTTACCAGGCAGTGCTTAGTTGTACCTTCCCTCACACCAGTGGTTAATGTGTGCAAGTGGATGTCTTAGCCTTGAGAATAAAGACAGTGGGCCTACTGAGGAGGTAGCTGCAATGCATTCAAGGAGAAGAAGGCTCTTAACCATAGGAGAGAATTTGAGGAACGGGATGTTCACCACATGACCACCAGAGACCCTCAAGAGACCCCTACTCTAAATGTCAGTAATTTTGGGGAAGTGATTTAAACATGTCAAATACTTTGTGAGATTGGATTAGCTGTAGAGATGAATTACAAGCTGTGGGATCCAAGTCGGCACTGCAGAGTGTCCTTGGGTTTGTAGGATAACAACAGTGAAAAGACATGAGAAAGAAATGTAATAAGGAAGAGTAGAGTTCATGACATAGTAATTGTTGGTTACGATTACTTAGCTTCTGTGATGATGTCTCTAAACAGTATGAGGGTGTCCACATCTCTGTCATTTTCAGGGAAGTGATTCCTCACACACCAGCCTGAAAAAAGTAATGCTCTTTTCTCACACTGAGCTGGCAGTGTGGATCGGGCCCTGCTCGGTAACTTTCATTTTGGTCATTCCTATTGAAGCATAAAGAACGGTCAAACTGAAATCTTTTTCAGCTGTTTCCCTTTGGTTTACCTGTTTGAGGGTTGAAATTGTGCGCTGCAGGTGTGCTGGGTGTGTGCAGAGCAGTGCAGCCCCAGACACCCCTTGGCTTGCCCACAAGTTGTCATGCCTTGTTGCCAGGTGTGCCCAGCTGTGGCAGGAGAAGGAGCCCGCAGTGCAGTGGGCACCGTGCCCTGCCCAGCCGGGGCTCTCTGGCACAGAGCAGCAGCAGTGCCAGCACCGTTCAATCGCTCCTGCCTTGGCTTCCCCTGGCACACAGAAGCCTCTGGAAATCAGCACCGCCAGCGGCGTTCCCAGCTTGGAGCAGCTGCTGCTGGCGGGCAGATGCTGCCAGTTCGACTGCTGCCAAAGGGGAAGAAAGAGCACAGGAAGAGATGTACATACACAGCAGCCCTGGGAACATCCAATAAACATGCAGATATATGGGGTGATTTGTTAGGAATTACTTCAGCTGCTATGCCAATAGTGCTTTCTCTCCTGGTTCTGTACAATGCTTTGGGCCATTGTCTTGGTCTGGTTTCCTTTGCTTGTGTCCCATCTGTGTGCTCAGCTGGGGTACAGGCTTGGAGCACTCTTGGAGTTCCTCTTGGATCCCTGAACAACAGGGTTTGGCCCATGGGGGGAGTTTGTGCTGCTTTGTGTCAGAGGAGAACTTCCAAGGCCATTTTGTGTTTGCTGTAGGAAAGGCTGGTTATTGCTTTGCATAAATTCACAGACTAACATGCTTTGTGATGCTTTGCTTTGTCATACTTTGCTTTGTGATATCAGGGCATGGTTGGCACATCGTCGTGGTGACATCAGAAGGTTGCCTTGGTGCACGGAAGGCCTCAGTGCCAGAGCAGTCCTAGGGGTTGCTCAGATCAGGAGCATCCTCCTGATTGTGGCCTTTGTCAGCGTGTAGCTGCACACTGACAGGAGTCTTGGTTGGAGTAAACTTGAAGCACAGTGCTACAATGATTGAGCAACTCGCTGCTGCAGTTTGCACCATGTATGGCACTGTTTATTCCGCCTATTTCATTACCAGCCTGGCAAGTAAGTAGAGGTTTCAACTCTATTTAGGCTAGGGTGTAACCTAACCTGGCTTTTGCATGTCTTCTTGCTCTTTCTTAGTGACTGAGTTGATTTTGAAAGAGAAAGAGCATCAGGATGCCTCTGGTTTGGTAAAGCTCCTGTCAAGAGGTTCAGCTGAAAGGGGGTGTCTGTAGCCACAGGGGCAGCATTTGCAGGGGAACCTGCAGGGCTTCCATTCCCTCCACGGGAGAGTCTGTGGCAGCCAAGTCTGTCATTTCCTCAGTTTGCTGGGACAAGCAGGACAACTTCCAAAATGCAGACTGGGAGGCCTTCTCAGAAGGCCTTCTAAAGACTTTGTAGTTCTCCCCAGAACTCAGAGAAAGCTTCTTTTATTCTAAATTTTGTAATGAAAGGATTTGACTGTCCGTTTTGACCCTTGACTGAGTGCTAAAAGAGTGATTCCCTTTGCAGTGAAGTGCAACCGCCAAAGCAGTGAGTGTCTGCTCCTGAGCCTGGAGCTGCTGCTGTGCTGTTTCACAATAGAACTGCCACAGCTCAGGGGGATTTGGGGCAAGCTTTTCTGGGTGACTGTTTTCAGCAACTTAATGAGAATTAGTGCACGCAACTTCTTTTTTGAAAAAAGTACCTGAAAGACAAGAGAACAAAATCTGCTTTATCTGTTGGACAGAAGAGAAGCATTGAGTGATAAAGAACAATTTGCATTTTCTTGATCATGTTTGTATTAATTTACTGACTAGACAGGCCAAAGTATAGGCACAACCAAGATTATTGTCCTGATCCCCTGCTGGCTGTGTGAAAGAACTATGTCATGCGGAGGGATGTTGATAAAGAAAAATACTCTCTGTTTGGGTTGACCTCTTCTGTGGGATTCAGCAGCCCAGGCAGTTTTCTCACAGCACTTGTTCATTTTCCCTTGCCCACTCCAGGTCACCTGAAGCGTGTATTCAGAGGTGCTGATCCTGAGGTGAGTGAGACAGGAACATTTCATGTTCCTGGTGCTTAGGAATTGTAGAGCAAGCTGTGAGCTTGGCCTGTGGCACTAGAGTGTAGAGGGCCAGCTGGGTAGGCTGAAAGAAAATCCATTTTCATGTCTGCAGCAGCAATAACAAAGCCATCACTGGCTATTTCTTAATTTTCAATTTAAGAACTTTCAAGGAATGAAAAGCTCATTTTGCAGAGAGAATGTTGCTTCTTGATAGTAGCCAGGGCATAATGTCTAATTCAGAACTATTAGCAATTCTGTTGAATTAGCCCATTTAAATTTAGTCGCAGTGACTTAGAATCCCATTGTTACCAAAGTTTCTGATTTGTCCTTAGCAGAGCTGGTTGTAGAAATAGAGCTGAATAGAATAAAGTGCTGAATAGAAATAAGGTTATAAGTTATAGGTAACTTTCTGTCCCTCACACTGCTGTCTGTCCGCAGATCACAGAACCAACAGCAGTCTCTCCTCTGGCTCCCTCTGCTCATGGAGAGGAGGCCGAAGAGGAGGCAGATGAGGTGGATGAGCACCAGCCTCCATCAGTGCTCACACCACAGCCTGAACATTCTGAGCCAGTAAGTGCCAGTTCTGTGTGTGCTGCTGTCTTTAGTGCAGGGCAGAGCTGCACGTTTCTGACCAGCCAGCACTTGCTGTTGCTGGCTGAGGATGCTGAGTGCTGGAGTCCTGCCAGGGCCTGGTGATTGCCCCCAGCCTGTGACAGCTGGACAATGGGCTTTGGTCTGTCACGTTTAGGGACCAGCTTCCTGGCATTTTGATAGGGGCCAGCCTGAAGCATCTCCCAGCCTGATGCCAGAGCAGGGAGCATGTCAAAGACACTGTGCTCAGCCTTGTTGGATACACAGGGGACACTGTGGCATGGAGAGACCCGACCCCCTGCACAGACTGGCCAAGTTGCTGCAGGCACAAAAAAATGTTGATCTGACCACAAAAGCTCTTGGTCGTGCTTTGTCCCCACAAACTTCTTGGATGTGCTTACTTGGGAATATTTCAGAGACACACTGGGGATGTAGAGTTGCTGCTTGAAGTCAGGGATTTTGCTGCCTTTGTTGACAGGTTGCTCTTTTGCCCCTTCAGGCAAGGCAGCTGGTAGCAGAGCAGATAGATGCTCTGAGTCTGCCTGTTTCTTGGTCTTTGATAAGCTGCAAGGAGATGACTGTGTTGTCCATGAAGCTGTGGGGGACCATTCTTGTCTAGTGTGGCAAAAGAAACAAAGGGAGTAGTTCTGAATCTTTCTTCTGAGGCAAAAACCAGACACTGCATGTGTCTGTTGATACCTTCTATTGTGTAGTTTGCTTTGAAAACTGCATTGGAGCCTAGAGTGGGAGCAAAGCTGCAAGTCCTTGACTGCTGTCCTGTAATGCTAAACCCAGGATGTACACCTTGCAATGGTGCCTGTTGTATCTGAAGTGCAATGGGCACCTTTGTGGCTGGGGAGCTGCGTGGGCCCAAAGGACGCAGGGCTGGCGGCCGTGAGCAGCTGAAGATGAGGCAGCGTGGGGCCAGGGGGCCAAGAAGGCCAAGGGCACGGTGGCTGTGCCAGCAGCAGTGGGGCAGCAGGAGCAGGGCAGTGAGCGTGGCCTGTGCTGGGCAGCGCCGCGGCCACAGCTGGAATGCTGTGTGCAGCTGTGGGCCCTGGGAAGCAGAGAGTCATTGAGGGGCTGCAGCGTGGGCACAGAAGGACAGGGGAGCTGGGCAAGGGGTGCAGCACAAGGCCAGGGAGGAGGTGCTGAGGGAGCTTTAGCCTGGACAGTGGGGGCTCTTGAGGGACCTTCAGGCAGACTTCCATAGATCCCTGCCTTGGATCCATAGAGCCAATGCTCAGCACAGGGGCTGTTTCCCTGCCAAACATCCCTTCACTGCATCCAAGTGCTTTAGACACTGGAGTAGGTAACACTTTCATATTTTGTTTGTTTATTTGTTTGTTTGTTTGCTAGAAGGAGAAGTCTTGTGTAATTTCTCCTTCTCCAGGGAGCAAGGGAGCTTTTTCTCAGTCTTTCCTGCCCTTTTCCAGCACTGGCAGAAACACATCACTTTCAGGTTAATTACTCCCGTGTCTTTTGGCAGCCCAGGGAATCAGTGTGTGTTGTGTTTGGGAATTAAGCAGGAAATCAATGCCCTTGCATTCCAGCTGGCTGGTGCTCAGAGATCACAGGAGCTGTGAGGGGCTGGACTGCATTTCTGATTCCAGCCACTTTAGCACCATCAGTGTGGTCGAGTCCAAGCGAAGAACTTGCCCGAGCACAGATACACAAAGAGTGCAGTTCCCAGTGCATTGCTCTGGGTCTGATTGCATTCCATAAGGACCCACACACTCCAGATTCCCCAAGAGTGTGGGTTACTGAAGCAACAGGAGAGTAAGTTCAGGATGGCTGCTGATCAGGGCACTGCTACCGAGTGCTGATGTGTGTAGTGACAGAAAGGACAGTATTGATTCAGGGTGACTCCCATGTGGGGAATAATGTGCTTTGGCTCTATGATTTAGAAGGTTAAACAAATGCTTTATTAAGCTATGTTATATTACACTAGTACTATATCAAAACTATACTAAAGAGATATTACACTAAAAACACACTAAAGAAAAACTCGTGCCTCTCCACACAGTCTTTTATCTAATTAGCTAATCAATCTAAACAGCTATCACTAAAATCCAATTAACAAATCACTTTCAGTAAACAATCACTATAACACATTCTTCATGTACTAAAAAACAAGAACAGCAAGTAGAGATAATAATTGTTTTTTCTTCTTCTCTAAGTTTCTCACTACTTTCCCTTTAAAAAAACCTAGTAGAGAGAACTATATCTCTCTGTGTTCAAAGAATGTAAATACCACAGCACAGTAAAGAGAGATTATAAAAGTGAGATATGTCTATCTATATATCTATTTGAATCTTCCTGGCTCTGCTCCAAAGCACTGGAAGATGCAAAGCTCACCTAAAAGCATCCCTTCAGGAGAGGAGTAGAGACAAGTTCCACTGATGGATCCTGAGCAGGCAGAGATGTTTCTCCCTCCAGAGATGGTTGTTTTTTACCCTCCTGTTATCCTCCTCCAGCCTCTTGTGCCCTGAAGCCTTCTTTTTATCCTTTAAATTTTTGCATGTCCTAAGGGAGTGGAACTATCCCATGCTGTATCTGGGGTCTGGTGACTTTGCTCGTACATGCCATACATGACACATGGTTTCCTTCGCTGGCATCCCCAGGGCTGTGTAAGTGCATTCATTAATGGGGCCTTATGAGAAACTCTGTTACTGCTGGTCAGAATTCTCAGTTGACAAAAGAGGGAGAAGAAACACCTTGGTCCTCCTCCATATACTGAGATGGCCATAGAGATTCTCTGACTTCCATCAGAGATCTTTGCATGTATCCTTATCTCCTGAATGATCCAGTTTTCTAACAAGAGTGTGGATGTCAGGAAGGAGGAATGCTGGTGCAGGCCTGAAGAGAAGGTGAACTCCAGAAGTGTCTCTCACAAGGAGTGAGCTCACCCAGGAAGCCCCTGCAGAGCCAGGAGGAGCTGTGGGACAGGGCGGGGTGTCAGTCACTACTGAAAGACAAACAGGACATGACAGAAGCAGAGGGAGGCTCTCACCAGCCTTTCATTTCACCTTGAGAAATGCCACCCCTTCCCTGTCAGCTGCCTGAGAGGCTGTTGGAGCTTCAGTCCCAGATGGCCCCAGATTGTAGGGCCAGGGTCACTGTGGAATCTGTGCCTCCCCTCGGGCAGAGAATGACCCAGGAGAGCAGCAGCACAGTGCTTTGGGAATGTGTGAGCCCAGCAGCCTTTGAGTCTTGGCCCACAAAGGGCATATGGGAAGTTGAAACCCATCTTCTCTTGCTTTCTGTGCAGGTGCTTCTAGAGAAAGAGCAGGAGCACACTGCCTCATCTGAGATGCCATGCCAGACTCAGGGAGAGCTGTTCCCTGCCCAAGAGCAGGAAGAGCAGCTCAGGCAGCAGGAGGAAGAGGCGCAGGAGAATGGCAAGGTAAGCCTGACTGGCCAGGTGACAGAGGGAAGGGCAGGAAGAGAGGCATAAACCGGAGCTCCTGGGACTGAGGAGGCCAGGAGTCCCACAGGCACTGAAAGGATAGAGCCTTGCAATCTGCAGAGATCAGCGCCAGGACAGGATGGTTACAGTGGAAGCAGAGCTGGGTAGGGAAGCAGAAAGAAGAGGCTGAATAAATGTGATTTTGAGGCTAAAAGAGGGAAAAGCTGAGCTTGATGGCAGCTCTCAGTCACTTGCTCTGCTTTTGTGTGTACAGAACATCAAGGCAGAGACACAAGCACAGCTGCCTGAAGCTCAGAGTGCCATCATGGCAGCAAAGAGGAGGAATGAAGACATCCAAGAGGAGAAGAATCTCCCTATGCAGAGGGGCAGTCAACAAAAACAGGTGAATGAAGGAATGGCAGCCACTCCACTCATGATAGTGAGTCCTTTCTGTTGTTCTTTACAGAAAATTGATGAACAGATGCTGACAGAGCTGCAGGAAATTGAGGCTAGGACCAAGGCAAGGAAGAAGAGGCTAGACGAAAAAATTAAAATCATCAAAGAGAAAATTAATCGCCTCCTTCAGGAGCAAAAGGCTCTAGAAGAGCAAGTGAGTGAAATAGCAATAGGCACTGCAGTCACCCAAGGGGTGGTTTCTGCCCTCCTTGCCTTTCCAGTGCAGAGCAGAAGGGGGTAGGTGATGCCTCTGAGTGCCATCCTGATGAGGCCTCTGTCAGAGCTGCTCTCAAGGACACTTCCTGCTCTGCTGGATCTCAGCTGATGCTCTAGACAGTGGCATTTCTCCTCTGGCCATTTAGCCAGCAGTCATCCGAATGAACTCCTGCTGGCTTCTTCCAGGTCACCTTGTTTCTTGAGGTGTTTTTGCAGGTGAACATGGTCACTCACATAGATTTGGAATACGAGCTACAAGCTGTCTGTATCCCTTGTGAATCTGCTCCTGTCCTTTCCTTTACTTTCTTCCCAGTCAATGACCCCTGACTGACGGGGACGAGCTGTAGTCTCTGACTGCTTTGTTCTGTTTGACTTGAGGTGGAAGTGTCGCCATCCTACCTGGCAGCCTGCAGAGAGTTCCAGCAAATGACGGGCAACCAAGAGCCCCGAGGCTGGCATGAGGCCCAGGAACTGAAGCATCCAGAGATGCTGCAGGATAAGCACGTCCTGAGGAAGGTGCAGAAAAAGAGAATTTCATGGCAGGAGGTAGAACATTAGAATGAGGAGCTGCAAATGTATCTGCAGACCTAGAAGGGGGAAAGGAGTCTTTGGGAGGAAGTGGAGTGGTCGTTGCTGCAGTCATCCTTTAGAACAAGAAACTGGCTATGAACTCGAGTAAAACCAGCCTTTGGTTTTGACCATTTGGTTTCACAAGTGGACATCCAAAGCAATCGAATTAAAGAGCTCTGCATGTGGCTGACAGCAGCTTCCTAAGGGCTCGCATTTCAAATGGCAATCTCTCTTGTATTTCAGGGCAATCTCTGCCACACCTTCCTGACATCAACTCATTTCTTGTCTCAGATCTACACCGACTCTGACACTGAAGCTGCTGCAGAAGCAGCAGCGCCGTCCCAAGGAGCCTTTGCTCTCCAGCTGCAGAAGTGGAGCCTGAGCACTTGGTTCACCTCCCGTGCTGACCCAGCTGCTGCTCAGCAACAGGAGATGGCGGGTGACTCCCTGGAGCAGCAGAGTGCGTCTGTTATCTTTCTTATCTGAGGGACAGTGTGTTGTGTGCGCGTGTCAGCACAGCTGAACCAGGGTTCTGTTGAGTTTAGTGTCACAGAAGTGCTGGCATTGCTCCAAGGCAGCAAGAGAGAGCTCTGGGTGTTCCTGCTGCCTCTGACGGCAGCTTAGACTGGCTGGAGTTTGCCTGGGCTTCCCTCTCTGCGGAAGGCAGAAGCAGGGATTGTTCCTGGATCAGCAGAAGGCTGTGACTGCTTGAGTCCTAGCCACTGGCAGAAGCCCTGCTGAGATCAGTCTCTAGGAGAACACATCAAGCCCTTTGTGATTCTGCAGCACAACCCAATGGATCTGCTTCTTGTCCTTAACAGCTGCCAGTGCTGTGCTCTCAGATAAGATCTGGTAGGGTTGAGAAGAGAGCCCAGTGGATTCTGTGTCTACCATCACCAGTTGGACAAAAAGGGCACTGATCTGCGCCTTGGCGTGGCTGATCTCAAAGCCCATCCTGTTGTGTCCTGAATGGGGGCAACAGCTTGTCTGGGGCTCAGGCTCACTCTGGCTTCTTCCCATCAGTGCCTGTCAGTGCTCATGCTTGGGCTTTGCCAGCCTTGTTGTGGTGGCTGCCCTGCCCCTGAGGGCTGGTGGGAATGCAGAGGCTGGAGCCTTCCTTAGCTGGGAGGGTCCCGCTGCTGCCCGGCTGCTGCAGCGTGGAGCTGCCTGAGGCCGCAGCCCCTGCTCTGGGCCAGCTTCTGCCTTGCATGGCCTGGACTCACAAGAGGGTCAGCATCTCCTCTGGGCAGCTCTCTGTGTCACAGGGGCGCCTGAGGAGCACTGCTGTCCTCTGTGCCCGTGCCCGCCGTGCCGAGTTGGGAAGATGGGGACGTGTGCGGTGCCGAGAGGGCGAGTGCAATGGGAGTGACGGATCCGCGCTGTCAGGGTGAAGAGAAGTGGCATGGTTCTTCACGCGGGGCACGGGCAAGGGCGTCTTTGGGCTCAGCCTGCTCATAAAGGGTGAGGGTCCTGATGCTGAAAGCCCTGTGGGGATTTGTTCTAGCATGAGCTGCTCTGGTTTACAAACGCAGAGGCTTCTTCTGGCAAACTGCTGCAAGGTGAAAAAGATGGGAACACTTGGCAATATTCCTCCTGTTCTGAACTTCACATCTGTTCAGAGGAATTGATTCTAGATGTCCAGGTGCATTTAATCTTAGCAAGTAGGAAACCTTTTCTAAATTGCACAGTGTTTATTCCCAAGAAAACAAAGGCATTGTTAGTTCCAGCTCTCCTTAATGATTCTAGATGACAAACTTACTTGCCTTGCTAGGTATTCTCTTCTGGTCTCAGTCTCCTCTGAATGTATCTCCCTATGCTTCCCTGTGTGCCTGCTGTCAAGAGGTCTCTCACTTCAAAGGATGCTGGAAATCAGTCTCTGTGCCAGCCACTTGTGCTGTGGGCCTGCTGTTCTTTTCTTGTTGTTCCAGTTCCTGTTGTTGTTAGCCAGCTGTCCACAAAGGGAGGGCTCAGAGCCCCAGACAGTGGGGCTGCCTTTTGTATCTCCTAGAAGGTGAGATCTCTGCTTTAAAGTGAACATCTTGCATTTTGTTTCCCTCAGGGAGAATGGTGAAGATGGAAAGTCCTATTCTAAAATACATTGAACTGGAAAATATTGGCAGTGGGTGAGTCCAAGCAATGTTAATTGTACAAAACCATGCATCAGGTGTTTTGCTGGTGGAATAGGTATCAAGTGTAAAGTCTGACAAGCTGCAAATGTGTTCAGGCACTGGGCTTAGATTGTCAGTGCTGATCAGAATTTCTAAGTGTGCTCAGAAGGCATTGTCAAAGACATCTCCATGCTTCCAGTGTCCTGCAGGTCTGCAGCATTGGCAGCACAGATCTCCTGTGTGGGCTGGCTTTCACTGCAAGATCTAAATGGCTTCTCCTTTCTCTGCTTCTGCTTTGTTTCTAGGGGTTATGGAGATGTTTATAGAGCACTCGACACTGCCACAGGAGGAGAGGTAAATGTCAACAGCCCCTGCAGGCTCTGCTGCACTCGAGGGCTTTCCCCTCTGGTGTGAGCTGTGGCTGGAGCTTTGGGCAGAGCTGTGCTGAAAAGGCACAAGAAGCACAGACTGGTGCCAGCCCACAGAACACATTTGGGACTTTGTCCTCCTCAGCTGCCGGAAGGAAGGCACGGAGGGCAGCGGTTCCTTTCAGAGAAGGACGCGCTCACTCGCTCTCCATTGCTAAAACAAAGGTGGTGCCTTCGAGCACCTCACTGCTCTTTGGGGCTACAGCTTCAGAATCCTGGATTCTCATTTCTGGCTGCCAGCAAATCCATCTGAAAGTTACTGGTAGTTCCTTATCCACCTGCAGTGCTGCACTTGGGAACTGCACATAGGGACAGATCTGCAAGGCGTTCCTGAAAGCCCTAAGCCCTGCCCATAGCCCAAGATGTATCCACAGAGTATTAAGGCATGGATTCCTTCTTCTGAGTCCCAAACAAAGCAGCAGAGAGTGCGGTCAGAGGTTTGTGGGTGATAGCTGAGACACTGCTGTTACCAAGTGGTCAAGGCAAAATGTCAGTGGCCCCACGTGTCCTGTAACTGGCTCCCAAGGGAGCAGAGAAATGAGCTGTTGGAATGTCAGTTCCTAATTATTGCAGTGCCTAACCACAAGGCAGGTTGGCACAGCTCAGCTGTGTCATTGCAAAATCACTCACTCCACGTGCCTTGGGGTCTCATGCCACCAACTTCTCGAGTTACTGATTTTCAATGTCATTTTAGGTGGCCATAAAGAAAATACAGCTTCAAGGACCGAGGAAGATGGAACTAAAAGTCAGTGAACTCATGGTCATGAAGGTGAACAGGAATGCCAACCTGGTCAACTGTTTACACAGGTGAGTTGTGCTTTTGTCCCAGGAATGTTTTTTCACATATTGCAAACATGCAAGGTAAAATCCCACTTTGGTCACTGGCAGAAAATAGAGCTGTAATTATTGCCGAATTATTATTGCTCTTTTCATCTCCAGTGGATGGGAAGAGATTGCATTTTGTCTGCGTGAGTCTTCGCTGGCACATGGTATTTGAAAATTGTTCAAAAACCCGGATGAGTCGTGTCTTACAAAATCAATGATCTCTATATTCACAGCCACCACTTTGTTTTGGAGCTTGATTTTTTACAAGTGTCTTCCTACGTCCAGGTAAACTAACAAGGATTTCCCTTGGATTGTTGCCACTGTTTTCCATTGCCATGCATGCCAGGAAGACTAGGTGCTTTTTTCCAGAAACACCATGCGTGACAGGTTTTATATCTGGGCTGTTACTAAACTGCACATTTTGCTTGCTGCCCATCTAAGACATCTCCTCTTTTGCAGCTGTGCCTTTCTCCTTGAGACTGCACAGATGGCAAACAATGCACAGCCAAGAGGGAATGTCTATTCCTTTATTTTGTCTTTGTCTCAAAGGGACCTGTAAAGAAGAATCAACACATCTTTTCCAAACAGCAACCTAGCCATGTACATTTATCTCCACGCCCTTGTTTCCTCCTTTCAGCTACCTTGTGGGTGAGGAATTGTCCCTGGTTATGGAGTACATGGATGGAGGCACTCTGAGCAATGTCATCAGCAAGACCTACTTGTCAGAAGATGAGATGGCAGCCATCAGTCGGGAGGTCAGCAATCCCATCTGTGTTTCCAAGGGCTTGGGCAGCATTGTCTGGGAAACAGGGGCTCAGAACAGGAGAGGTTTCATGTGCCAAGCTTTGTTTCTGTGTTGCTGCTATTCTATGGGCAAGTAAAAGCATCTCAAGTGAAAGGCCTGCCAGTGCCCCTGCACTCCCTGTGCTCAGTGCCAGTACTCTTATCTTCTGCTCTTTTATTCTCACTCTGTCTCTTGTATTTGTATTTGCTGTTCTCCACCTTGCCTCTCTAAATGTTTGCCTGGAGTCTGTCTTCACTGCATTCCTTGCCTGTAAAAGCAAAGGTGCTGGTGGCAGGATTTGAAATGACCAGCAAAGAAAAAAGACTCATTTCTCACAGTCCTCAGCTGAAAAGGATAGGAGTGCAGCCAAAATGCTCTTTGCTTCCAGAAAGTGACTGGTGTGATACTTCCAAGCCTGTGCTGAGGCCAGCAAGAAAATTTTTGTCATGCAGCCTCCCACCCAAAAGTGATCCACTAAACACCAAAGGGAGGGACTTTTCCTTTCAAAACCCCTCCTTTGTCCTCTGCATGGAAAAAGCACGTCCACTGCAGCAGGAGTCATCCTGGCTGGTTGGCAGGGGACAGCCTACAACAGCAGGTGCTGTTGCTCTTTCAAAAGCTGACGTGCCTTTCCTCAGAAAGGTCCTGCTCTGCAGGTGTTGGAGCAGCAAGCTCTTCCTCTCAGTGGTCATTACTGTTCTGCCATTACTTCCCATTCCCCTGGAGAGGGAATCTTTTAGATTCTTTGCTTCCTTTCTTGTGTGATGAAATCACATCACTCATTTTTGCCCTCCTGTTTCTGTTTTCTCGCTCAGTGCCTGCAAGGACTGGATTTTCTTCATTCAAACCATCTTATCCACCAAGATGTGAAGAGCAGAAACATCCTTCTCAGAACCGACGGCTCTGTCAAGCTGGGTCAGTATATTCTTGGTCAGGTGCAGCGTTCCAGGGCTGTGGGTGTGGGGCTGCTTGGAGTGACAGCCAGCTCCCCAGAAATGGTGCTGGTGGCAGTGCAGGGACCCCTGCTGCGAGCTGAGGGCACAGTTGCAACGTGCACAGAGGTAGAAGGAGCCACAAGCAGTCAAGAGTGGCCTTGCTCTGTGTGTGTCCCTTCCAGACAGAGGGATCTACAATCTAAAGCTTCAGGGGAATGAACTCCACTGCTCATGAGCAGCGTTAAGAAACCTGGGGTTTTTTGGAAGTGGCCAATTCCATACTCCCTTGGCTAAAGCCCCAAGGAAATCGAGCGTGGACAGTTCTCCACGAGATCCAACAGCACATTCTTAGCCTGAGAGTGGGGAATTCTCTTGCTTGGTTTCCTAATTGGAGCTGGCTTTCATGGTTTGTTGTTTTCTCCACAGCTGACTTTGGCCTCTTTGCTCAGCTCAGCCCTGAGCAGGGCAGACGGAGCTCCGTGGCCGGCGCTGCTGGGTGGCTGGCGCCTGAAGTGGTGACAGGTCAACCATGTGGCCCCAAAGTGGACATATGGTCTTTGGGAATCGTGGGCATCGAAATGGTGGAACGAGAAGTTCCTTCCTGGAATGCAACTCCTGTCTTGGTAAGGTGCAAATACTCACTGATCCCACTGTCTTTCTCACCTGTCCCATGTTCTGTGTGCCATTGGACAAAATCCCATTGCCATCTGCTGGCACCACTTCCACCAAGGTCCCCTTCTAAAAATGCCCCTGCAACACATCAGCATCTGCTGTAGCTTTGGTTGTATCAGAAAGGGAAGGGGCAGTTCAGAAACCTAACCAGTTCAGAAACCTGCCATTTTGGCCTCCAGCCATGCCTGACATTTCTCACTTGTGTTTTGAACAATGTTGGAACTCTGTTTCTGAAGGACAAGAATTTTTCAGTGGACAGGGTAGACATGTGATAAATATCCTGAGAAATAGAGGTTAGACCTTCCCAGTTTCAATTTTATAGAAAACATAGGAAAAAAAGGAAAAAGAAAAGTAAACAAAAAAGGAAAAGAGAAAAAAACCTACTACCAAAGCAATGCCCAAGCAGTTCTGCTTGCTTTTTCATTTTTTAAACGCAGCTCTTCTCTTCCATTCTGTAGCATCTTTTCCAAATCCTGTGGTTGTTGAAACTTTCAGGCTTTCAAGTCATCTGTACATTGTTCACTCATGTGTGTGGGTGTCCTGGATAAGTTTAGGATGTGTTTGTCTCCGACTGCAGTTAGAATTGTTTGCCAAACCCTTGGCTGTTTCTTGGTACTTTAACAAGTTGATGAGCTTGCAGGCAGGTGCCTGGGCTGGGATCCAGCGTGGGCAGTTGACACCGGTGCTGTGTTTCTTTACCACAGGAGCAGGGCCATCCCTGGCCTGCACAGTTCTAATGACAGGGAGGGCTCCAGCTCCCCACCATGGCCAGTGGCTGAGCTCAGCTGAGAGTCAGGATAAAACCCTCTTTGTCACCTCTGGTGATGTGGGAAAAGGACAGAAAGCTGCATAAATTATTTGTACACAAGGGGAGTGCATTGCCATTTCTGGATTTGAAATTCTCCTTTGGGTTAAAGAGGATAATAGCAAAGTCTCTTTGGTCACCATCTATTTCAGTGCCACAAGCACAGAGTTATCATGACAGTGGTGGGCATTTTTATGGAGACTCCAAGGCCTCTTGCCATTGTTATTTTTGTCTATTTGAGATGGATTCTGCAAGTTGAGGTTTGAATAGTTCCCAGTCAGTGTCTTATATGGTTTCTAAATACCATCTTGCAAAAGTAGAATGAGCTCTCTCCCCCTGACTTGTCAGCGTGTTAGGGCTTGGTTCCACATGAACCACACTGGATAATGATCAGCCGATGTCTTGCCAATCTACACTGTAACTCCTTGGCCTGAGGAGTATCAGAAAGACCTGCTGAGCTCCATGGACACTGTCAGCTGCATGGAAGTGAGCATCCTTGGCCTTGCTGAAGAAACTGGAGCTCAGCTTAGGTTAGATGCTCTTGAGCAGGAGAAAGGCTGGAATCCTCAGGGGTTTCCAGAGGCCTGCGTGCCCAGAGGGACTGAGTTCTGGGGAGCAGCTGGATGTTTCTGCACATCATGGAAGGGGATTGCCAGACAGCTCAAGCCTCACCCCAGGCAAACACTCCCCAGCTCTTCTCAGGCAACATTTGCATTGGGTTTCAAGTTGTTCCCACTTGTCTCTCTGTGAAGATGCCCCTAAAACCACAAGGCAAGCCTCTCAGAACTGGTGTTACATTTCCAGAAATGAAGAAAAGAAGCCCAAACACAAGAAAGTTGCTAAGGCACTGGTTTTTAGAGAGGAACTTAACCCCCTGTGCAGTTTCTTCTCACTGGGAAACGTGCCTGAAACCTGGGCATGAGGGTGTAAAGGCCACAGAGTCTCTTCTGCTTCTTGTGCAGTGCTGCTGAAACACTCAGTGACCCTGTTTCTCTCCCAGCCCGAGCAACATTCTGGCTGTCACCAAGCCAGAGCCTGGTGATGTGGAGAGCCTGCCAAAACCTGCCATTTGTTTCCTGACACTTTCTGGGATGGGCCTACCATTCATGCATTGACTTGAGTAGCCAAATGAGTAGAGGGTGACCGTAGGGATGGAACCTCTCCTTCTGATTTGACCATGAAAGGTTTTTCTTTTCCATGTAAGGAAAGCAGAAATTTTCAGACTGCTGAGAAACAGAGCTGCAGGTGGCTCCTGTGTACCCAAGCAGGTGTTTTCATCCCAGTACATTTGTGCATGGATCTTAATGTGTCTGTGTTGAAGATGAGATTCCAAAGATTTGTTTCCTTACCTGAGGAATACCTGGTGGATTTCCTTTCTTTCCCTCCAATTCCCATTCTTTTCAAGAATGCTCTTGCTTCTGCTCTGCTTTTGCCTCTGCTTATTAGCTAAACAGTCCACATTGCTTCCTGGACTGTTTCTCCTCTCCTGTTTCTGTGACCATCACGAACCTGCTCTGGACTGGGACCCGGGAAAACCGAAGGCTTGGCTGCAGCAGCTGGCCCAGCGCCGGAGGGACTGAGAACAGAGCAACCACCCCCAAAAGAGACTTTCTGATTTTGCCATCTTTCTCAGAGCGGTGTCATCGGGTATTGTTCATTTTGTGTGCTGGGGGATGCTGGGCCAGTCAAATAAACAGGTTCTTTCCACCTCTCTCCGAGGAATTTTTTCCCGAACCGGCTGGGGGGAGGAGCCGTGTGGATTTCGCTTTCTGGAGGGGCTCTCCTTTGCAGATTCTTTAACAAATTTGCCCTAAACCAGGACAAATCTTTGGCGCCCAAAAGTGGGGCGAGAGAGAGAGTGGAAAAACCCTGTTTTGACT
Organism: Zonotrichia leucophrys gambelii; assembly: GCF_028769735.1. Taxonomy (NCBI): domain Eukaryota; kingdom Metazoa; phylum Chordata; class Aves; order Passeriformes; family Passerellidae; genus Zonotrichia; species Zonotrichia leucophrys. The sequence continues at coordinate 61,954 of NW_026992326.1, read as the reverse complement.
GCATTTTGGCTGCTATTACTCTGAGTTCGTTTAAATCAGCTAATAGCCATGCTTTTTGGATTCATAATGTCTGTTGGGGTGAAGGTTTGCATGCATTTCTGGTCCCTAGGATTTTGTGAGATTTTAATACCTTTATGGTCCTAGGTTTATTTTCTTATCCAGAAATAGCTTTGGTATTGCCCCTAATATGTAGTTTTTACATCAGAGGGGCTGTGACCAGAATAGCTATCCTGCTGGGTTTGGTGGCAATAATGTGCAAGGAATTTATAAACATCCTAGGGCCTGCTCCAGGTATGAGTGGTTCATGGCTATGGTTATGCATCCAGTTTGTTACAGGAGGAGCAGGAGGGAATGAGGTTTTTCAGCCTCTGCTTTCCTCCTTCTCCTATGAATCAGTTGCATCACTAGTGAAGGATGTTCAATTTCCCCTCAATGTTAAAGAAACCATCTTCCTGGTATTCAATCTGGTAACCTTCCTCTATACAGCCTGCTGCTTCTCTAGAATGAGGGCTGAGATTTCTAGACGGGCTGATGAGACCCCTGACTCAGGAGTAAACCCTGGTGTGGAAAATCCTAAGTGGTGTGGGAAATGGGAGGATATGGGCCAAATCCTGAAGGAATTCTCTGACCCTATAGTCTGGGATTTTCCCCATGAACAAATTCAGAACCCAGCTGAGGTGGGGAAACATCTGAAAGAGAAGTACCAGGATGAGCCTAAGGAGAGGAAGGTCATTGCAGTGAGCTGGGCCCTGGCATATGCTTATCGCACACTGCTAGATACTCTAGGGCAGCAGACAGAGGCAGGGGGGCAGGGAGATAAATCAGCAACTGTCCCGGTGACTCGGGCTGTAGCTAACACTCCAGGCTCGAAGCCAGCAGCTAAACCCATGGCTGTTGCTACCAGCACTAGAAGTGGGAAATGCACAGCCAAGACCAATCGACCAGTGGACGATGATGATGATGATGATGATGAAGGAAAAGGAACCTCAGTGCCTCCTGATGTAAAGTCGGGAGTCAAAGCAGCAGGTGCAAGATCAGATGCCAATACTGAGTCCTTCTCCCTGAAGGACCTTCGTGGCCTATGGAAGGATTACACTCGAAGGTCTGATTAATCCATAATTAGTTGGCTGGTCCGTCTCTGGGATGCTGCAGGCGAGGCTACCGTTTTGGATGGCACTGAAGCCAGGCATTTGGGATCCCTGTCACAGGATCCTGTCATAGACCAAGGAATGATGAGGGGGGCTAACTCTCACAGCCTCTGGGAACGGGTCCTAAGAAGTGTAGCAGAAAGATACCTGTGTGCAGACGATCTCTATATGCAGCAGACTCAGTGGAAGACAATAGAGCAAGGGATCCAATGCCTGAGAGAAATGGCCGTGGCCATATCTTCTCAGATGATGTAACAACTAGGAACACAGACTTAGTACCATGCACGTCTGTGATGTGGCGAAAACTCATACGACTCGGGCCACATGAATATGCTTCTGCCTTAGCCATCATGAAGAGGGATGAGAGGGGTGAGTCTGTGCTTGACATGGCAAGGATGCTCCGAGCATATGCAGATGCTGTACAAGGCCACACACATGCCAGAATCGCAGCGGTAGAAACACGTCTGCAGAACTTAGAGGATAAGATAGAGGAGAACCATAAGAAGCTTAGAGAGGAGATTAAAGAAGACCTTCTCCAAATTTCAGCAGTACAGATCAAGGTTCCGGTATCCAAGGCAGACTTTTCCCAGATGGTGGGAGAAGATACACCCCACGAGCTGAGCTGTGATATTACCTGCGTGATTGTGGGGAAAACATGAGAAGGTGGGATAGGTAACCTACTGCTGTTCTGGCACTACGGGTGCGTGAACTGAAGGAAGCCACCAGAAGGAAAGCAGCTCCAGTTGCCCGTAGCCGAACGGCCAGGTATGATGATGATGACATGTCTGATCCCCTTGAAGGAACATCCGAAACATACACCCAGGGAAAGAATGATAACCAGGCTTAGAGGGGCCCTGCCTCTAGCCAGGTAGAGGCCAGGGAAAATCGTGTCTTCTGGTCTGTGTGGATTTGTTGGCCTGGCACATCGGAACCACAAGAGTACAAAGCTTTTGTCGATACTGGTGTGCGATGCACATTAATCCCATCAAGACATGTGGGGACAGAGTCTGTTTCTATTGCTGGTGTGACAGGGGGATCCCAGGATTTCACTTTGGTGGAAGCTGATGTGAGCCTAACGGGAAATGAGTGGAAGAAGCATCCTATTGTGACTGGCCCAGAGGCCCCATGTATTTTGGGCATAGACTACCTTCGAAGTTGGTACTTCAAAGACCCAAAAGGACTCAGATGGGCATTTGGAATAGCTGCTGTAGAGACAGAGGGCATCCAGCAATTGAACACCTTGCCTGGGTTGTCTGAGAATCCATCTGCAGTAGGATGCCTGACGGGAGAAGAGCAATGAGTGCCAATTGCCACTTCCATAGTGCATCGACGGCAGCATAGGACCACTCGAGATGCTGTGATCCCCATCCATGAGATGATCCGAGAGCTGCAGAGCCAAGGGATGGTCAGCAAGACCCACTCACCCTTCAACAGCCCCATCTGGCCTGTGCGAAAATCTGAAGGAGAATGGAGATTGACTGTGGACTATCGTGCATTGAATGAAGTGACTCCACCACTGAGTGCTGTCATGCCAGACATATTAGAGCTCCAGTATGAGCTTGAGTTCATGGCAGCAAAGTGGTACGCCACTATAGACATTGCCAATGCATTTTTCTCCATTCCTCTGGCAGCAGAATGCAGGCCTCAGTTTGCTTTCACATGGAGGGGAGTGCAGTACACCTGGAACCGACTGTCCCAGGGGTGGAAGCACTGCCCCACCATCTGCCATGGACTGATCCAGTCTGCACTAGAAAGGGGTGAGGCTCCAGAACATCTGCAGTATATTGATGACATCATTGTGTGGGGGAACACAGCTGCGGAAGTGTTCGAGAAAGGGAAGGAAATCATCCAGATCCTCCTGGGAGCTGGTTTCGCCATTAAAAGGAGCAAAGTAGAGGGACCAGCTCGTGAGATTCAATTCCTGGGAGTGAAGTGGCAAGATGGACGGCGTCAGATTCCTACAGATGTCATCAACAAGATCACAGCAATGTCTCCACCCACCAATAAGAAAGAGACACAAACTTTCCTGGGTGCAATAGGTTTTTGGAGGATGCATATTCCTGAGTACAGTCAGATCATGAGCCCTCTACCTGGTCACCTGCAAGAAGAACACTTTCCACTGGGGCCCTGAGCAGCAACAAGCCTTTGTCCAGATCAAGCAGGAGATTGCTCATGCAGTAGCCCTTGGCCCAGTCAGGACAGGACCAGAGGTAAAGAACATGCTCTACTCTGCAGCCGGGAACCATGGCTTGTCCTGGAGTCTTTGGCAGAAGGTGCCTGAGGAGACTCGGGGTCCACCACTGGGATTTTGGAGTCAAAGCTACAGAGGGTCTGAAGCCAACTACAGTCCCAGAGAGAAGGAAATCTTAACTGCCTGTGAAGGAGTCCAGGCTGCCTCGGAGGTAATAGGCACTGAAGCACAACTCCTCCTGGCACCCCGCCTACCTGTGCTGGGGTGGATGTTCAAAGGCAAGGTTCCTTCCACTCACCATGCCACCAGTGCTACATGGAGCAAGTGGATTGCTCTTATCACTCAGCGCGCCCATATAGGTAAACTGAATCGCCCTGGGATTTTGGAGGTCATTATAAATTGGCCCGAAGGTGAGAATTTTGGTGTCACAGATGAAGAGGAACAAAAACCAGTGACACGTGCTGAAGAGGCTCCTCCCTATAACCAACTGCCCTCAGAGGAAACACGCTACGCTCTTTTCACTGACGGTTCCTGTCGCATCGTAGGGATGAACCAGAAGTGGAAAGCAGCCGTATGGAGCCCCACACGACAGGTTGCATAAGCAACCGAAGGAGAAGGTGGATCACATCAATTTGCTGAACTCAAAGCTGTTCAACTGGCCCTAGACATTGCTGAGAGAGAGAAGTGGCCAAAGCTCTACCTCTACACTGATTCATGGATGGTAGCCAATGCTCTATGGGGATGGCTGGAGAGGTGGAAAAAGGCTAACTGGCAATGTACAGTAAAACCAATTTGGGCTGCTGATGAGTGGAAAGACATTGCTACCAGGGTAGGGAGGCTACCTGTGAAAGTCCGCCATGTAGATGCCCATGTACCCAAGAGTAGAGCCAATGAGGTGCACCAAAACAATGAGCAGGTAGACCAAGCTGCAAAGATAGGGGTGTCCAAAATAGATCTAGATTGGGAACATAAGGGAGAGTTATTCCTAGATTGATGGGCCCATGATGCCTCAGGCCACCAGGGCCGAGATGCCACCTATAAGTGGGCACAAGACCGAGGGGTGGATCTAACCATGGACAGTATTTCTCAGGTTATCCATGACTGTGAGACATGTGCTGCCATCAAGCAGGCCAAGCGAGTGAAGCTCCTGTGGTATGGTGGGCGGTGGTCCAAGTACAAGTATGGGGAGGCCTGGCAGATTGACTCCATCACACTGCCCGAGACACACCAGGGCAAGCACTGCGTGCTGACCATGGTGGAGGCCACCACTGGATGGCTGGAAACCTACCCTGTGTCTCATGCTATGGCCCGGAACACCATCCTGGGCCTTGAAAAGCAAGTTCTGTGGAGACATGGCACCCCTGAGAGGATCGAGTCAGACAATGGGACTCATTTCAAGAACAGCCTTATCAACACCTGGGCTAGGGAACATGGCATTGAGTGGGTGTACCATATCCCCTACCATGCACCAGCTGCAGGAAAATTGGAGAGGTACAATGGACTACTAAAAACTCAGTTGAAAGCTTTGGGTGGGGGATCTTTCAAGAATTGAGAGCAGCATCTGGCAAAAGCCACCTGGTTAGTTAACACCCGAGGTTCCACCAACCGAGCAGGTCCTGCCCAGTCTGAGTCCCTGAATGTAATAGAAGGAGACAAAGTCCCAGTGGTATATATCAGAGGTTTTAGGGAAGACTGTGTGGATCAATTCTGCCTTGAGTACAGGCAAACCCATTCGTGGGGTTGTCTTTGCTCAGGGACCAGGTTGCACGTGGTGGATAATGCAAAGAGATGGAACAACACGATGTGTACCTCAGGGAGATCTGATTGTGGGGTAAGAATGATATGCAATATCACTGTTCATTGGATGTTACTGCCATTGTCTGTACATACAGACATGAGATAGAAGGAAATGTGTAAGTGTTGAATGTCTGGGCAAGTGGAAGATGGAGAAGGAAATGTGTAAGTGTCGAAGGTCTGAGCAAGTGATAGATGGAGCTTTAAGTGAGTAAAGTGAAAAGGGGGAATCCTGCAGCTCTGTAATATAGGGCCTGGATTCAGTGGTCCAGTGTGGGGATGTGATGAAGGCATGATGGGTATTGCTTGTAAATTTTGGGGGAACAGATGGAAATTTTGTATGAATAATGCATGATGCATTTTAGTATATTGATGATATGGGGATAAGGGGTGGAATGTCCTGGGGTGACGTTATGATGCTTGTATCCCCATTCATCTGTTCTGTGCCTTTAAGACCGGCTCTGAAGTGTGGAAGTTTTGTTTGGGTTTCTCTTATCAGGGACACAGAGACAAGCGGTACATAGGGCTGTTTTTCACTTCTTGCTTCAGCTTGCTGCTTTGCTTGACTCTCTTTTCTGCTCTCACTTCTGCTCTGCTTTGGCTTCTGCTTATTAGCTAGTTCTAGCTAAACAGTCCACATCCCTTCCTGGACTGTTTCTCGTCTCCTGTTTCTGTGACCATCTCGAACCTGCTCTGGACTGGGACCCGGGAACACCAAAGGTTTGGCTGCAGCAGCTGCCCCAGCACTGGAGGGATTGAGAACAGAGCAACCACCCCCAAAAGAGACTTTCTGATTTTGCCATCTTTCTCAGAGCGGTGTCATCTGGTATTGTTCATTTTGTGTGCTGGGGGATGCTGTGCCAGTCAAATAAACAGGTTCTTTCCACCTCTCTCTGAGGAATTCTTCCCGAACCAGTTGGAGGGGAGGGGCAGTGTGGGTTTGCTTTCTGGAGGGACCCTCCTTTGCAGATTCTTTAACAAACTTGCCCTAAACCAGGACAACAGGAAAGGCAGTTTCTGCTGGAGCAGGAGGCTCTGCCTGCAATGGGCTCCAACAACTCCAGCAAGGCCATGCTGACTTCAAAATTGCTTCCTAGAGCACTATATTCTAATAATTGTTATAGCTCCTGAAATGTGGAGTAAATAACTGTGCTGGTGATCTTTCCATCTGATCATGATCAGAATAAGCCAGAGACATATTTATATAAATTCATCTGGTATTCTATCATGAATCCTGCAGGACAAATTCTGTTAGTCGAATTCCACCTGTTCAATCTTTTACACATTTGACAAATTCTGGGGCTGAGATTGGATCCAGCAACTCCCAGTCTCCTCTCTTTGAAGGAATTTTAGAAGTCTAGGGGTCCTGCAAAGGTTTGAGGATCCATGGAGGCTGTTGGAAGTCATTTCTCCACCTCATGTCTCAGAAGGAGTTTCTCCAATTAAGAAATGAGGCTTTTGCCTGAAGCTCCCACTGTGCCCATGACAGAAACCCCTATGAGTGTCTGGGACATCCTGGCTCTTTGGCAGCCTGGGGACTCCTGGGATGTCACCGTGGAGCCCCCGTGAGTGCCTGTTCAAGATGGGTGCCTTTGCAGCACAAGGTCCCCTCGGATGTCACCACGGAATGGCTGTGACTGCCTCTGACCACAGGGCTCTTTACCATCCCCAGAAAGCCCTGGGAGGTCTCCATGGGGCCCCTGTCTGTGCCTGTGGCATTCCAGCTCTGGAACAGGCTAGAGACTCTTGGAAAGTTCCCATGGAACCTCTCTGAGGGCCTGTGACAAATCTGATCCTTAGCAGGACACCATCACCAGGACCCCTGTTGCAATGGTCAGTTTCCATGGCAACCATCATCAGGACCCCTGTTGCTATGGTCAGTTTCCATGGCAAGCCTCACCAGACGCTGTTGCTATGGTCAGTTTCCATGGCAGCTCCATGGAGACCCCATGCCAGGGGTGGTTGCCATGGACACCAGCTCAGGCCTGCAGCCACAGCCCGTTGCCATGGCAACCATTGGCAGCCCCATCCCCAGGCTCATGGGATCCCAGAACCACAGAATTGGCTGAGCTGGGAGGGACCCATCAGGATCCTCCAGTCCAACTGCTGGCCCTGCACAGGACACCCCAACAATGCCAGCCTGGGCCTGGCAGCGCTGTCCAAACGCTGCTGCAGCTCAGAGAGCCCTGGAGCTGGGACCCATCCCTGGGGAGCCTGGGCAGGGCCCCAGCAGCCTCTGGGCAAAAACCTTTTCCTGACATCCAACCTGAGCCTGCCCCGACTCAGCTGCAGCCGTTCCCTCCACTCCTGTCCCTGGGCACCAGAGGGAAGAGGTTCCCACAGCCCCAGCCAGGGACCCGCTCCCAAGGCTGTTGCCATGGCCACCAGGGCTGGGACCAGCTGGGATGCTCGGTTTCCGGGGCCCAGGGTTCAGGAATGGGATTCCCCAATTTCCTGCTCCTGCTAAAACTGCACTGCCCTTGCTGCCATCCCGCCTCCCATGGAAAGCACAAAAGGCAAAGATCCTGGGCTGGGATAAGAACAATTTACTGAGAACACCAACGATATAAGGAACAAATGAAAACAGAAACAATATTGATAACAGAAGGGACTGTTTACAGGAAAAACTACAACACAACTTTCTGGGTCTTCCTGGCCACAATTTCCCCTTCCTGGAAATTTCATCCTTCTCCTCAGGGAGAGAGAGAGTCCATTTCCTGCCCCTGGGAATGACCTGATGTGGGAGTGAATGTAATGACAGGGCCATGGCCAGACCTTCCTGTTTTTCCATCCCACATCATGTCATTGGCAGGGACAGGAAAAGGTACAGGTGTCTTCCCAGCATGGATCATGGGAACATGGATCATCAGGGCTCTTCCCAACATGGATACCCCAATGATTGGAGTTGGGGCAGTGCATAATATTCTCCTGCACTTGGGGCATTGGAGGCCTTCCCTTTCCGATGCCTCCGTTGGTGACTGGTCAAGTGAGAGCTCTGGGTGAAGCTCTTCCCACACTGGGGACACTCGTAGGGCCTCTCCCCAGTGTGGATGCGCCGGTGCCTGATGAGAGTGGAGTTGTGCTTGAAGCCCTTCCCGCACTCAGGGCAGCGGAAGGGCCGCTCATCCGTGTGAATCCGCTCATGCAGGAGAAGATTGGAGCTGGTCTGAAACCTCTTCCCACATGTGGCGCACTGGTAGGGCCTCTCGCCAGTGTGGATGCGCCGGTGCCTGAAGAAGCCGGTGCCTGCTTGAAGCCCTTCCCCACTCAGGGCAGCGGAAGGGCCTCTCCTCTGTGTGAAACTGCTGGTGCTGGAGGAGATTGGAGCTGGTCCGAAACCTCTTCTGACACTGGGGACACTCGTAGGGCCGCTCCCCAGTGTGGATGCTTTGGTGCCTGATGAGTTCTGACCCGCAGCTGCAGCCCTTCCCACACTCCCCACACTCGTAGGGCCATTCCCCAGTGTGGATGCGTTGGTGGCGGATCAGGGTGCTGCTCTGCCTGAAGTTCTTCCCACACTGCAAGCACTTGTAGCGCTTCTCTCCATCATGAAGCTGCTCAAGGACCACCAGCTCTGAGCTCTGGCTGAAGCTTTGTCCACCTTCCTGGCTCAGGGTGGGTCTTTCCTCCTCAGAGCACCCCAGACTGGGTTTGGAGCCCCTCTTCCTATGGAATCTGTGGGGATTTTCCTCCCTGTTGGATTCCTGTGCCCTGGAGTCACTCATAACGGCCTCTTCCTTGAGGTTCTGCTGTGGGGATTTGTCCTCCCTGGTCCCAGTCCTCAGCTTCTTCTCTGGGGGAGGAAAGACAAGGAGAGGATGGGATTTGCCTCCGTGCCACAGGGAAGGGGAAGGAGATCCCCCCAGTGAATTCCCGGTAGGATGGTGTTGGCAGCAGGGTTGTCCTGCAGCCAGGGGCTGTGCTGGGCTGGGAGATGGAGCAGAAGAGAGGGGGAAAGGGGCACTGACTTCCTCCTCACCTGCCAGGGTGTCCTGGGGCATCTTCCTCTTCCTCGCAGTCTCTCCCTCCATCTGGCTAAGTTTTAGGAACAGGAAATTCTGTTTTGGGAGGAAAACAAGAAGTGAGCACAGTAAATTTTGCATCGGATTGAAGGCAAAAGTGGGGGAGAGTCTAAGTCAGAATTCCAATTCAAAAACAAAATTAGGATCAGGGCAATGATATAGAAACACTGCCTTAAATTCACAGAGTCAGGATATAACCTGACACCCTGTTGGTCAGGGTGGTGGCAGCAGTCCCATTAAATGGTGGCTGCAGTCCTGTTGGAGTGATGAATGCGATTCTGTCCAAGAAGTGATGCTGTAGAAGGGTCTGGTCTTCCTCTGAAGGTCCAGTGGTGGTTATGGAGATCTTGTCCTCTGGGAATCCAGTAGGCAAGCTGCTCCTGGTGTTGTAAGGCTCAGCTTATATCCAGGTAGGAATGCTTGGATCCTCCCCCTGGGCGGAGCATCCCACAATGGGATGATGGAATTTTATCAGTCCTGCAGTGACACTCAATGGCCCATTAGCAGAAGATATCTCCCCTGGAGGGTGGTATCAGGGCTGAGTCATGGAAGAGATAAAGAACCCTGCCCCACCTGTTCATAGCAGTTGATGAAGATGGGGATTGAAAACATGCATTTGGTTACATCTTGCATGGCAACCTGAAACAGTGGGGTAATCCCTGCTCAGGGGGTGAACACCACCCCCCTTACCCAAACTGGCTCAGGTGTAAAACTACCACCCTGGGAAGGCCACACACTCAGGGGACAATGTCACACTTGCCCTGCTCCAGGGGAGGTCTCTGTCCCTCTCACTCCCTTACTCTCCCCCCTTTTCTCTTTCTTTCCATCTCTCTCTCTACCTCACATTTACTGTTCAATAAAATCCACCTTGGATTTGGTCTTTTTAGCATCTTAATTGGGGCAGAGGAATCTCTCCAACAATTTTCTTAACCAGATTGCGACATTATTTTGCCATAGTGGGTTCAGGGCACTGTTGTCCGACCCCAAGTGCCTTTGACAACAGCATGGTTACCTCCAAGGAGGAGGTTGTGGTTCTCTCTGGAGGAACTCTTGGAAACTTGGACACAGCTTCCTCTGAACAACTTATGGGAGAACTGATGAGGAAATTGGCTGTTGTAGGTGGCCAGTGAAAAAGAAAATATTTTGTTGTCCTTCCTTGAAAAGTTTGTTAAAATCACTGGAGGAAAGGGAGGAAATGATACCAGTGAGACTGACAAGGTTCATTCACCCCATGGTGAGGAACACAAGGCTGCTCTAAATCCCACAAAAAGCCCAGCTCAAGTAGCTAAATTCCCAAATAACTCTGGAATTCACAGGCTTGCGTTCTTTGCCAAATGTGAGAATCATTATTCTCTACATCCCTGTCACCTTTGTGACAGCTACACAGAGTTTCCCCTTCCTTTTAATAATCTGTATTGGGCCTAATTTCCGCTTTTCTTTTATTGGAACCTGCCAGTAGCTTAGCTGGAGCTGTGCAGGAACCAGTGAAACGTGGAATTGCCACAGAATTTCTTCTATTGTCAGTTAATTCCAGTTTGGGATTTGTTTGCATTTCCATCACATGTGACTCTCGGGAAAATCAAATATTCATCAAAGTATTTCATGTAGGATTAAGTTTGATTTCTGCCTAGTTTATTTTGTCCAGTGCCCTGGGGATGCTCAAGGGGTCTCTGTGCCTCGCACCCTGGAGGACGCTCACGAGGAATTTGTTGCAATTGTCCCTGTCCCTGTCACCCCAGGCCATTCCCCAGGGGGTCTCCATCATTCTCACCCCAGGGAATGCCTGGGGGGTCTCCCTCCCCCTCACCCCTGTGCCAGGGGGTGCTCAGGGCTCTCTGTCCTTCTCAGCCCAGGGGATGCTCGGGGGTCTCTGTCCCCTCACCCTGGGGGATGCTCGGGGGGTCTCCATCCCTCTGGCCTCAGGCAATGCCTGTGAAGGGCTGGGGACCAGGGGCTCTGTGTCCCTCTCACCGCTGAGGGTGCTCGGGGCTGGGGGGGCTCTCCAACCTTCTCACACCTGGGGAGGCCGGGGGGGTCTCTGTCCCTCTCAGCCCTGCTGTGACCCCACCCAAACATCATCGGGGTCACAGGGACAGAGACACCCCCAAAGCCACAGAAGGGCTGAACCTGGGATTTGGTTTGGGGCTGAGGATTTAGGAAAGGGCTGGAATTGGGGCTGGGCTTGGAGTTGGGGCTGAGATTTGGATTAGAGCTGGGATTGAGGTTAAGGCGAGACATGGGATTGGCTTTCGGGCTGCTGTTGGGATTCTGTCTGGGGCTGGACGAGTCAGGCACTGGGATGAGAATAGTGAAAACAGAAGTGTGAGTGTGTCTAAACATGGAGTGAGACTGAGACCAGGGTCAGGGTCAGGTTTGGGACTGAGCTCACCCAGGGCAGGACAGGGGGGATGTCACTGCAGGATGTCCCTGGCATCATCCCAGCCCTCCTCAGGCACCTCCAAACATGGGGGGCAGCTGGGTGCTCCAAGATCCAGGTGCTCCCACACTGCCCCTCCATACCAGGCGAGCATTCCCTGAGGGCAGCCCTGACTGTGACCCTTGGGGCTCTGGGATCAGCCCTCATATCCCTGCAGTGGGAGCAGCTGCAGACAGTACGAGAGATTTCCCCCCCTCTTTCCGGAGGAAGGGTGAAGCCCGGCTGCCCTTTTCTTCTGGTGCCTCCTCCTCTCCTCAGCTGAGGATGTCAAACTCCCCAGGAGCAGGAAAATCCCCATTCCCTCTTTCCTTGTGGCTGCAGCCTGGAACATCCACCCAGAGTTAAGGACTTTTTGACAGCCCTGCTGAATGACACTGGGATGAGATTTGTGAGAAGGGGAAGAAATTGTATTTTGATAGTAACTAAAAGATGCAAAATTATTCCTTTCTGTTATATTGCTTTTCAGTCAGTTCTGGTCTGTTTTCAGAGTGCCACCTTCTCAGCTGATTGTGTTTGAGCCCTCCTTTCTCTCCTGCCTCTCTTCCCCTGCTCTGTTTCTCTCTCAGGGTCTCCCTTGACCCAGGGCAGCTCACACCAAAGACCGTGCCCGGATTTAATTCTCAATTCAGGAGCTACAGCAGCCATGGGTGAAGTTAGGAAGGCTGGCAGTGAAATGCCACTGTAAGATCTTGCTCCACTTGGCTTTTAGCTCCTTCTTGACAGCTTTGCCCTCAAGGGCAGGAACATCTTTTCATAGCTGAGAACTGGAATTCCAGACCCTGGCAGTGTGTGCCGTGGATCCCAGAGGGGCATTCCCGAGGCTCCCAGGGTGCTGCTCCTGCCGTGCCTCCCAAGGAGCTTCTCTCCCAAGGGGAGAAGATCCAGCAGCTCTGTGGGCTCCCAGAGCACACAGCAAAGGTGGCGTGGATGGACGTTTTCCAGCACCTTCCCCTCTGGAAACAGAGGGAGGGAGGAAATAGAAGCGAGTCCTGGAAGGACTGGGGTGGGAAGGGACCCTGTCCATGGATTACGATCCCGCGAGGGAGAGACGCCTCTGCCCCAGTGAAGGAGCGAATGAGAGCGTGGGACAGCAACCGACGATTATTGAACGTGGACTGAACGGAACAAGAAATGGGGAGGAGAAAGGGAGAGAAAGAAATCGGGAAGAGGTCTCAGAGAACAGAAAGAAACAGGAAAAGGCTCCCGGCCTGGACTCCGCAGCTCCCAGGAACACCCGCAGGGCGTAGCGACTTTTACAATTCCAGCCAATCAGAGGACGCGGTAAACAATTTCCAGCCAACCAGAGCTTTTCTCGCCGATGACTCACCGGTTGCCAGGCGGCTCCGCAGAGCCCGGCGGCCCCGGAGCGGAATTTGGGGCTCGGGCCGGGGGACGGATCCGCCCCAGGGGGGTCCCCGAGCCCCCTGCCCAGCCCTGGGGCCGATCGGGGGCTCCCCCACCCAGCAGCCGGTGCTGCGGGGCCGCGGGCAGAGCGGTGGGAAAGGGGGGCCGGCTGGGAGCGGAGGAAATGCGGAGGAAGAGGAGGAGAGAGGAGAGGAGCGGGAGAATCGCGGCGCTCGCAGCGCCCCACGCTGAGCCTGCAGCACCCCCTGCCCCGGGAGCATCGCCCCCAGCCCCGAGCCGCAGGGGAGGGCGGAGGCCGAGCTCGCCCCGGCTCCAGCCAGGGTCTCCGGAGGATTTTTTGGAGAGTGTTCGGAGCCGGCAGATCCCGGACTCGAGCCCCGGATATCTCCGGGCTCCCTAAGAGGAGCTTTTTCGGGGGGAGAGGAGCCGCGATCGCCCCTCGGGAGGGTCCCGGGGGCTCCACGTGGGGATGGCTCGGTACCGACGGGGCGGGACATTGGTTTTGGGGATCCCTGTGAGAGCTGGGACTGTGGAATGGGGGACCCCCGGGGCGGGGAGAGGGGAAGGGGCGATACCGGAACTGGGGGACCCCCGGCAGCCCGGAGATGAGGCGGGGACGGGACCCCCTGACCTTGACAGGGGTGTCCTGGGGTGACTTCATGATGCTCGTACCCCCATCGGTCTGTTTAGCCCAGAAATGAGTTCTGTGCCTTTAAGGCTGGTTCTGAGAGAGAAGAGGAGGAGGAAGAACTCGCACTCCTCTACATTCCAGCTGCTGGATGGACAGAGAGCAGGACAGAGCTCTCCTTTGCTTTTAGTTAGTTTTTAGCTCGCTGAGGCAGAGAAGTTCCCTGGACTGGGGTTTTTCTTTTTCTTTGGAGCTGTTTAAACCTGCTCTGGACTGAACAACCAGCACACCACTGGCAGCTCCTCCCTGAAGCTCACTAGGAGGGGCCTGGGCTGAGGCATTTCCAGCGCTGGATGGACTGATAAGAGACTGATAAGAGATCGATAAGAGACTGATAAGAGACTGATAAGGCACTGAGTGGGCAGAGCTACAACCCAAGGAAGGACTTTCGGAGTTTGTCATCTATTTTGGAGCAGCAGGAGGTTTTACTGCTTAATATTGTTCAATTTTTGTGCTGGTGAATGCTTTGCCTGTAGAATAAAGTTTTTTTCCACTTTTCTTCCCGGAAATATTTTCCCAGACTGGCTGAGGGTGGGGCTGCTGAATCGGCATTATAGAGGAAACTCCTTTTGGAGGGTTTCAACCGAATTTGCCCTAAACCAGAACAGGGTGGTGGAAAGAAGGGGGAACCTCAAGTTACTGGATTGAGGGGAGGCTGGAGAGGGGGACCTTGGGACCCCAGAACCTCCCAGAATCCATAAGCAGGACCTTGGAGAGGGGGGATCCCCAGGACAAAAGGGATCCCCAGCAGCCCTGAGATGGGGGACCAACCGTAACCCAAGAGGGATGAGACTGGAAATGGGAAACTCCTGGTTGGATTTTTGATTCACTCTTGATTTTTGGACATCAGGTGACTTCTAGAAATGGACTTGGGTGGGAGGAGTCCCCAACCCAAGGCATTCACAGCTTGTTTTTCCCCAAACCTTCCCAGCGTAACATTCCCCCTGTCCCAGTCTGGGTGAGCTGAATCCCAAACCTGACTCTGGTCCTGGTCTCAGTCTCACTCCATGTTTAGACACACTCACAGTTCTGTATTTAATCACATCCCAGTGCCAGACTTGTCTAGCCCTAGACCCAATCCCAACCCCAGCCCTAAAGCCACTCCCATGTCCAGCCTTAACCCCAATCCCAGCTCTAATCCAAATCTCAGCCCAAAATCCAACCCCAGCTCCAATTCCAGCCCCTCCCTAAATCCTCAGCCCCAAAGCAAATTCTAGGTTCAGCCCTTCTGGGGCTTTGGGGGTGTCTCTGTCCCTCTGACCCCGATGATGTTTGGGTGGGGTCACAGCAGGGCTGAGAGGGACAGAGACCCCCCCAAGCTCCCCAGGGGTGAGAAGGTCGGAGAGCCCCCCCAGCCCCGAGCCGCCTCAGCGGTGAGAGGGACACAGAGCCTCTGGTCCCCAGCCCTGCACAGGCATTGCCTGAGGCCAGAGAGATGGAGACCCCCTGAGCATCCCCCAGGCTGAGGGGACAGAGACCCCCGAGGATCGCCTTGGCTGAGAGGGACAGAGACTGCCCCAGACACCCCCTGGCACAGGGGTGAGAGGGACGGAGAACCCCCTGGGGAATGGCCTGGGGTGACAGGGACAACCCCCCAAACCCCTGCCAAGCATCCCCCAGGGCGAGAGGCACAGAGACCCCTTGAGCATCCCCTGGGCACTGGACAAAATAATTTGGCAGAAATCAAACTTAACTCTGCGTAAATCATTTTGATGAATATTTGATTTTCCCACAAGTCAGATGTGATGGAAATGCAAACAAATCCCAAACATTAATAAACCGACAGTACAAGCAATTTTGTGGCAATTCCAAGTTCCACTGGTTCCTGCAGAGCTCCAGCTCAGCTGCTAGCACATTCTGATAAAAGTGTAAATTCAGCCCAATACAGATATCATTAAAAGGAAAGTAAACTATTTGCAGCTGTCACAAAGGCGACAGGGATGAAGAGAAAAATGATTCTCACATTTCGCAAAGCACTCAAGCCTGGGAATTCAGGAGTTATTTGGGAATTTAGCTCCTTGAGCTGAGCTTCTTGTTGGACTTTTAGCAGCCTTGTGTTCCTCACCATGGGGTGAATGAACCTTGTCAGTCTCACTGGTATCATTTGCTCCCTTTCCTCCTGTGATTTTAAAAAACATTTCAAGGAAGGATGTCGCAGACATTTTTTTTCATAAAATCCTCCCTTTTGGGATTTGTCCTTTCTGGGAAGCTGGGGCCCTAGATGAAAAATGCAAACAACAATTATCTGCTGATGTGGAATATAACAGGAGCATCTGTGATTGGTCTTCTGTGAGTGTTTGGATTTGCTGACCACTCACGGGAGAGTTGGTCCTTGCTTTCTGCTGGACACAGAACTTGGTTATTCAATCTTTTCTTTCTATTCTTAGCTTAGCAAGCCTCGGAAACTTTTCTCTTTATTCCTTTTAGTATAGTTATAATGTATCATATATCATATATCAATAAATCCAGCCTTCTGATCATGAACCAAGATTCTTGTCCACTTCTCTCACCCTGAAGACCTTCATCAGGTCGCTGTAATAGAAGGACAACAAAATATTTTCTTTACACTCTGGGCCCACAAAGGCGATTTACCTCATCGGTTCTCCCATAAGTCACTCAGAGGATGCTGCAGCCCTATTTCAAAGAGTTCCTCCAGAGAGAACCACAACCTCCTCAGAGGAGGGAACCATGCTGTTGTCAAAGGCACGTGGGGTCAGAGAACAGTGCCTAAAGTCACTGTGCCAAAATAATTTCACAGTCTGGTGAGTCTGGTTAAGAAAAGTGTTAGAGAGATTCCTCTGCCCCAATTGAGGTGATAATGAGACCAAACCCAAAATGAATTTTATTGAACAGTAAATGGAATGGAAAATGGGGGACAGGAAGGGAATGACAGGAAAAAGAGCCTTCCCCTGGGGCAAGGTAAGTGTGATATTGTCTCCTGTGTGTGTGCCCTTCCCAGGGTGTGGGTTTTACAGCTGAGCCAGTTTGGGTAAGGGGGGTGGTGTTCACCCCCTGAGCAGGGATTACCCCACTGTTTCAGGCTGCCATGCAAGATGTAACCAAATGCATGTTTTCAATCCCCATCTTCATCAACTGCTATAAACAGGTGGGGCATTGTTCTTTATCTCTTCCATGACTCACCCCTGATAACGCCCTCCAGGGGAGATATCTTCTGCTAATGGGCCATTGAGTGTCACTGCAGGACTGATAAAATTCCATCATCCCATTGTGGGATGCTCCACCCAGGGGGAGGATCCAAGCATTCCTACCTGGATAAAAGCTGACACTTTGCTACTCCAGGAGCAGCTTGCCTACTGGATTGCCAGAGGACAAGACCTCCAAAGCCACCACTGGACCTCCAGAGGAAGACCAGACCCTTCTACAGCATCACTGCTTCGACAGAATCACCTTCATCACTCCAACAGGACTGCAACCACCATTTACTGGGACTGCTGCCATCACCCTGAACAAAAGGGTGTAAGGTTATATCCTGACTCTGTCAGTTTAAGGCAGTGTTTCTATATCATTGCCTTGATCTTAGTTTTCTTTTAAATTGTAATTCTGGTTTAGACCCTCCCCAGGTTTACCTTCAAACCAGTACAAAAGACAATGTGCGCACCCTTTGTTTTCTTCCCAGAATGGGATTTCCCATTCCCAAACCTTGACTGGATGGAGAAGGAGGCTGTGAGGAAGAGGAAGGATCCCTGGGATACCCAGATAGGTGAGGAGGAAGTCAGTGCCCCTTTCCCCCTCTCTCCTGCTCTATCTCCCAGCCCAGCACAGCCCCCTGCTGCAGGACACCCCTGCTGCCAACCCTGTCCTGCCAGGGATGTACTGGAGGGATCTCCTTCCCCTTCCTTGTGGCATGAAGGCAAATCCCATCCAGTCTTTGTCCTTCCTTCCCCAGGGAAGGAACTGAGGATAGAGACCAGGGAGGAAAAATCTGCATGGCAGAACCTCATGAAGGAGGCCGTTTTGAGGGATTCTAACACACAGGAATCCAACAGGGAAGAAAAACCTCAGACATCCCCCATGAGGAGGCGCTCCAAACCCAGTCCAGGGTGCTCTGAAGAAGAAAGAGCCACTCTGAGCCAGGAAGGTGGGCAGAGCTTCAGCCAGAGTTCAGAGCTGGTGTTCCATGAGCAGCTTCATGATAGGGAGAAGCCCCACAGGTGCTTGCAGTGTGGGAAGAGCTTTAGGCAGAGACAGCAGCTGATCAGCCACCAACACATGCACACAGGGGAATGGCCCTATGAGTGTGGGGAGTGTGGGAAGGGCTTCAGCTACAGATCTGCCCTTTTGACCCACCAACGCATCCACACTGGAGAGAAGCCCTACGAGTGTCCCCAGTGTGGGATGAGGCTTCAGACCAGCTCCAATCTCCTCCGCCACCAGCGGATTCACAGCGAGGAGAGGCCCTTCCTCTGCCCTGAGTGCGGGAAGGGCTTCAAGCGCAACTCCACCCTCATCAAGCATCGGCGCATCCACACTGGGGAGAGGCCCTACCAGTGCGCCACATGTGGGAAGAGGTTTCAGACCAGTTCCCATCTCCTCCTGCATGAGCAAGTTCACACGGATGAGAGGCCCTTCCTCTGCCCTGAGTGTGGGAAGGGCTTCAAGCACAACTCCTCCCTCATCATCCACCGGCGCATCCACACTGGGGAGAGGCCCTATGAGTGTCCCCAGTGTGGGAAAAGCTTCACCAGCAGCTCTCACTTGACCAGACACCAACAGAGCCACCAGTAAGGGATCCCTGCAAATAGCACAAATGCAGGAGCAGCTTCATCCACCACTCCAGCTTCATCCCCCATGGGAGAACCCACATTGGGAAGATCCCTGGTGATCCAGTTTCTCTGTGGTCTATGCTGGGAAGACACCTGTCCCTTTTCCTGCCCTTGCCAAAGACATGATGTGGGATGGAAGAACATGAAGCTGTGGCCATGGCCATGTCAACACATTCACTCGCATCTCAGAACATTGCCAGGGGCAGGAAAGGGACTCTTCTCTCTCTCCCTGAGGAGAAGTGTGGCCTTTCCAGGCAGGGGAAATGCATGGCCAGGAAGAGTCTGTTGTTGATATATTAGTTTTCTCTAACATAAACAGTAAACAGTTTTTCTAATCCCTTCTGTTATCAATAACATTTCTGTTTCTGTTGGTTCCTTATCTCATTGTTGTTCCCAGTAAATTGTTCTTATCCCAGCCTGGGATCTTTGCCTTTTGTGCTTTCCATGGGAAGTGGGAGGGCAGCAAGGGCAGCGCGGTTTTAGCGGGGGCAGGAAATTGGGGAATCCCATTCCTGCACACTGGCCCCTGGAAACCGAGCATCCCAGCTGGTCCCAGCCCTGGTGGCCATGGCAACAGCCTTGGGAGCGGGTCCCTGGCTGGGGCTGTGGGAACCTCTTCCCTCTGGTGCCCAGGGACAGGAGTGGAGGGAACGGCTGCAGCTGAGTCGGGGCAGGCTCAGGTTGGATGTCAGGAAAAGGTTTTTGCCCAGAGGCTGCTGGGGCCCTGCCCAGGCTCCCCAGGGAAGGGTCCCAGCTCCAGGGCTCTCTGAGCTCCAGCAGCGTTTGGACAGCGCTGCCAGGCCCAGGCTGGCATTGTTGGGGTGTCCTGTGCAGGGCCAGCAGTTGGACTGGAGGATCCTGATGGGTCCCTCCCAGCTCAGCCAATTCTGTGGTTCTGGGATCCCATGAGCCTGGGGATGGGGCTGCCAATGGTTGCCATGGCAACGGGCTGTGGCTGCAGGCCTGAGCTGGTGTCCATGGCAACCACCCCTGGCATGGGGTCTCCATGGAGCTGCCAAGGGACTGAGCATAGCAACAGGGGGCTGGGGATGGTTGCCATGGAAACTGACCACAGCAACAGGGGGCTGGTGATGGTTGCCACAAAAACTGACCATAGCAACACGCCTAGTTGGTGATGGTTGCCTGTTTGGGATCAGATTTTTCATAGGCTCTCAGAGGGGTTCCTTGGGGACTTTCCAAAAGTCTCCAGGCTGTTCCAGAGTTGGAATGTCACAGGCACAGACAGGGGCCCCATGGAGACCTCCCAGGGCTTTTTGGGGATGGTAAAGAGCCCTGTGGTCAGAGGCAGTCACAGCCATTCCATGGTGACATCCCAGGGGACCTTGTGCTGCCAAGGCACCGATCTGTCACAGGCACTCACGGGGGCTCCACGGTGACATCCCAGGAGTCCCCAGGCTGCCAAAGGGCCAGGATGTCCCAGACACTCACAGGGTACAGGTCATGGGCAGATATATTCATATAAATATGTATTCTCTATTATGGTAATGATTAGACAAAATTGCCTTAATCAGAAATATTTATGCCAGGATGTAAGAGATGCAAAATATATTATACAGAGCACTAGGAAATTATTTCACGGCAACTGTGTTAAGCAAAACCTGTAATTAAGCAGAGACTGATGTCACTCCCCCAGACCAATGACCATGGGCAATTCCCTTTGGCTCAACCTGGAGCAGTGACCTTGAGGGTGTCCCCACCACTGGGAGGAATCCCCACACCCCTCAAGAAGGGAAATGTCAGGAGATGCTGCAATTAAAATTTGGGACGGGGCTTTTCTCATCTGAGGTGCTGCCTTGTCAGTCAGATGTGCCCAGGCTGGGCCAGCTCAGCAACTCTGCAGAACCTCTCAGTGGTGTCACTTGGTTGTTCCTTTCTCTGGGGATTTTTCCATCTCTGCCACAGTATCAGCTCCCTCTGAGGATGTTGAACTTTGGGATGGAGGAGTCAGGCTGGTTTCAGCATTATTCACCCCTAAAGCAGTGTGACTCCCCTCCTTCATTTCCCACTGGAGGCTTTACAAACAGGGCCTTGCTGGAGTTGTTGGAGCCCATTGCAGGCAGAGCCTCCTGCTCCAGCAGGAACTGCCTTTCCTGTGCCATGAGCAGGGCAGGTCCCGCTGCAGGAAAAGCCCCAGGCCAGCCCCAGCACAGGGAAGGGCTCGGGCACAAGGGCAGAGTGCCGTGCTGGGAGCTGTGCCAGGAACAGCCTGAGGCACCAAAGGCACCTTGGCAGCAGCAGCTGCTTGCAGGCCATGGCCAGAAGCCTCCCTTGGCAGCCCGGCCTGGTGGCCACCACTGCAGAGCTGCTGCCTCAGGGCTCATTCCTGGCTGGGCTCTGAAAAGCCACTTCTGCTCCAGGAGCCTGACTGGGAAGCCATTGGCCCCAGCCCCTTGGGGACAAGATATTAATGACAAAACTCTTCATGGCAGCAGAGCCTGTTGCCTTCTGATACAAGGCAGGCGGCCTGGTTTCAGGAAACAGCATGTCGACCCATTTCCCCAGGGTCGCTCGGGCCTAAGAAACACGCGGACACCAATATGGTGGAGGATCAAAGGCCTTTATTCTCTCTTCCCGTGGGGTTTTATAGTCTAGGGGGCTTCTACGTCAGGTGAGGGTCTGTCCTTACCATCTATGGTTAGTAGGGGATGGAAAGTTACCTGGGCAAGTGGAAAGTTACTGGAATCTGGTTTAGGGGGCTACATTCCTATGGTAATTTTCTTATCTAAGGGGGCAGGGGCCCTGTCTTCCCGTAACATCACGAGATCTTCCGAACGCCAGGCCCTATCTGCTACAAGAGCCAAAGGGGGGCAGAGGAAAGGGGTGAGCCAGGCCCAGGGGACAGGGCTGCCATGGTGATGGCTGTGAGGTCACTGCCCCTGCAGCCGCCTGGCTGCCCTCAGCAGACATTCTGGCCAGAAGCCTTGTGAGGGCACCCTCACAAGAGAACCCACACTACAGGAATTCTGTCACTGGGGATGAGAGGGTTTCAATGGGCAAGGCTACACAAATCTCCTGCTCTTGGACAATTCTTGGGATGGGGAATCCACTTCTCTGGAAAAACAGCTGCAATTTCCATCCACTTTCTTAATTGTAAAATATTTCCTCCTTCTAACAAATGTTAATTTGTCCCCATTCATTTTAAAGATACTGACCTGTTTTCTGTCACTGTATGGTTTAGTTGAAAATAACTTTGAATGCTATTTTTCCCTTTTCACAGACATTGGAGAGGACTCAAAAATCTCCCAGAATGGGGTTTGGAGGCCTCATCACAAAATCAGCAGGGAGAGTCTGCGGCCTCTGTGGTCAGTGGAGTAGAGACTGAGGACTGAAAGGGATTAGCCTGGGAGGGATTGAATGGCGATGTCAGGCTGGAGCTTTTCTTCCTGGAGGATATATGCATGAGAAGGAAATAATGGCACCAAGGGCAGCTGGAGAGGCCCACACTCAACACCAGCAGAAAGGAATTTCCCTGTAAGGGCAGGGCTGTGGTGCAGCACATCCTCAGAAGGAGCCTGGAGCAGCCCAAGGCCCTGTGTGGGCAGGCAGAGGCAGGCAGGAGACAGAGCTGTCAGCAAAGGAAGGGCCCAGCCCGGTGGGGCAGCCGGGGCTGTGTGACATCACAGGATGCTGTGTGACATCACAGGGGCAGTGTGACATCACGGGAGCTGTGTGAGGTCCCTGGGGAGGTCACTCTACCCTGGCCCCCCTCACAGCTCCCCGCAGAGCAGTCCAACCCTGCTCGTGCACAGCAGGGTCCCCTGTCCCCCTGGGTCCCCCTGCCCCTGGCCCCGCAGCCTCCCCCAGAGGATGTTCCACGAGATCGACCCCAGAGCCTGACATGGGGACGGGGGGCCGGGGCCCTGGGGGTGGCACAGAGGGACAGGGACCCCCCAGCAGCGTCCCCGTGTCCCCCAGGGCCAGAGCCTGGGCCAGGGCTCCTTCACCCTGCTACCAACGAGGCCTTGAGAGCGCTGGAAAAATCCCCAGCAAGGGAGCAGCAAAAACCAGATTGAATATTAAGACACAGCAGCACAAATTTCCTTGGCAAGAGTCACTCTGCTCCTGACTGGACACTTCAGGCACAACAAGGAAACAAAGCAATAACTAAACCAAACAGAATCCAAACAATCAAACCAGAAATTTACTGAGAACTGGGGCTTTCATTCCTAAGGAAAAGAACTGTCCTTCTTATCTAGGTGCCCATGGCCAGAATTGGGATTTCACCTCCAGTATTCCCTATTGTGACAGAGTGGAGGAGTTTCTTGGCAAAAGACATTTCATATGTGGGGAGTGTTGCAGTGTGTTGCAATTTCCTGCTTTAAACTTCCAAGCCCCTTCCCAGGTTTGGCAATATCTCTCTTCCCCTTCCCCTTTGCCCCCTGCTGGGCTGTCAATCAGTCTTAACATTCCAGCAGGGCCATCATGTGGTTGGTCAGGTTCAAAAGATGCCCCTGTGCCCAGAGGTCATTGGTCTGTCTGGTTGTCATCGTTCCCTGAGACCCTGCCCCTCCCACCTGGTTGGTGGCTCACCTGTCCCTTCCCTCCCCCTCCCCCCGGAGCTTAAAAAGTCACTCAGGCCCTGCGGTCGGGATTCTGTTGGAGCTGTTACCTAAGATTCAGATGTCTGTGACCATGGAATAAACTCTTGATATTAACCCTGCAGCAGAATCTGTCTCCTTTTCCTCCTCACCTTAGACTGAAGCCTTCCCACCTGAGGCAAACTGAGTTTCTACAAGCCTGGACTTCTTTCGGCGCTCAGCTGCACCATCCAGCCAGCCAAAAGTGTCTCTGAGGGGAAGCACCACAGTTGCCACCTTTGGCCCAGGAGCAGGGGTCAGACGAGCCCAGGCACAATCTACCTGGTAATATTGGGATCTTATTCCAATAGGGGAGGAAGGGGCAGGTCCAGCCCTCCCCTGCCCTGGAACCCCAGCCCTGCCCTGCCCTGGAACCCCAATCCCCCCAGAGCCTCTATCCCAGCCCAGCAGTGGCTGCCAGTCCCTGGCACAGCACAGGCAATGCTCCACAGCCACCTCTGCAGCCCCAGCCCAGCTCCTGAGGGACCAAATGACCCACAGTCCCAGCTGGGAGAAGGGCCCAGGGAGACCAAGGGGGATTGAAGGCTGACCTCAAGGCAAGCACACATCTTGACCCTACCTCCTCTTGGAATTTCCATCTAAACACTACTGGAATCCAGGAGTTGGTACCTCTGTGTATGCTCCTCTGTATCCTTTTTGCCTCTCTCTCTTTCTGTCCTTTTCTTCTATTTCGGTCCTTTTGCAAATTTGAGTAATGTAAAATTCAAATAGCTTAGAGTTTGTGAAGTTGAATGGGCCAAGTCTGTGCTTTAAGAAGTGTTCTGTGTTGTCTGAATGTCATATTAAACCTTTTGCCAAAAATTCTCTGACTTTCTAAAGTTACCAGTAAAGACTGTTCTGTTGTTTTGAGCACCTGAGGATCTCTTGTTAGTGTTTCTCCAGGGAGTCCAATTCAGAATACAGAAACAATTGTAATTCCTTTTAAATATCTCCTTGACAGAGTTTTCTACTGGATGGAAGTCAGGGCTTGTGTGTCATGCTTGGCCCAGCCCAGGCAGGGCTTTCCCAGCCCCATTCCACACTCCATTTCCCAGCTGGAGCCGCTGGTGCCTCTGAGTTGTGCTGCCCCAGCCCCAGGGACGCTCTCCTTGTCTGCCCATTCCCCCACGGTCTCTGGGCAGGGATGGCCTCAGTGGGGGCTGCTGACATCCTCAGCACCTTGGAGGCTGCTGCTGAATTTTCCTGCTCCAGAGGCTTGTTCAGCCTTCAGGTCTTCAGTGCAGGAATGCAGTGTCTCAGGGCTCATTAACATTCAGAACAGTTAAACAAGCTAAGCCTCTGGGAATAATTTGATTGAAGTGTTCAAATCAAATGTGTGGTTAATTAGTCAGATTTCAGAAGCCAATTCAATGTGAATACCCTGAATTTAGAAAAACAGCAAGAAAATATTTTTTTTAGGTCCTGTAATTTTTTTTTACTAGTAATTCATTGAAATGCGCAATCTCCAATTGACATTGAATCCAAGTACCTCCTCATGCAGTTTGACTGGGTATGAAAATCAAGACCTTTCATGGCTGACAATCAATCAGACTCTGTCCCTACCCCCACCCCACCATTTTTCCCATCCAAGGCTGGCACTCAGAGCAGCCTTGTGCAAATCTGAGCTCCCTCCAGCCCACACTGGACCTAGCCAACAGACCACAGTTGAACAGGATATAACTTAATAAAAATTACACCATTAAAATAAGAATCACAAAATTACAAACTCTTCCCTGAGCTATGTGCAATGTCCCAGCATGTCTGATGAGTCCACTGTTCACAACTGATTTGCATACTAAAATTAATTTTTGACTAATGTGGTTCTGTGATAGATATAAACACAATTAAGTTCTTGTATCAGGATTCTTGTCCTGGACTGAGGACAGAACAGCTCAAACAATTCCTGATTTGCAAATCTATCAGTGTTGGATGGAGAAGGAAGGTCAGGCTGCTCTTGGTGTTGAGGAAATGCTGAAAGCAGCCTGACTCATTTCATCTCCTCCTGTCCTGGCTGATCTCCTCTCTTTCCCCTTCCACCCACTGGCTTTTGTCTCCCGCCAGCCCCCTGTGAAGAGCCTGGCTCTGTGTTCTCCATCCCCTCCTCGCTGGCACTGCCAGGCTGGCATGAGGAGCCCCTCAGCCTTCCCTGCTCCAGGCTGGACCAGCCCAGCTCCCTCAGCCTCTGCTCACAGCCCAGGGGCTCCAGCCCCACTTTGGAGGCCCTTCCCAGACCCTGCTCCAGCTGCCAGACATCTTTCCTGCCCTGGGCAACCCAACCCAGGCCACAGTGACCTGGATAATCCTTGTCCTTGCTGTCCGGGTCACACAGCCCTGGCCCCTTGTCCCCTGTCAGGCTCTGGGGTGGATCCTGTGGAACATCCTTTGGTGGAGGCTGTGGCTCCAGGTGAGCCGGGGGGATCCCGGGGGACAGGGACCCTGCTGGGCATGAACAGCATTGGACTTGTTGGGAGAAACTGTGAGGGGGAGCTGGGGCAGAGTGACCAACCCAGTGACCTGACACAGCCCTGCTGGGATGTCACACAGACCCTCTGGGATGTCACACAGCCCCTCTGGGTTGTCACACCCTGTTCTGTGATGTCACAGAGCATTCTCCAATGTCACACAGCTGGTCTCTGATGTCACACCAGAGTCTGTGATGCCACAGTCTGTACTGTGATGTCAGACCTCTGCCCTGTGATGTCACAGCTGGATCTCTGATGTCACAGAGGCAGACTATGATGCCATGGCTGCTCGATGACCTCACCTAACCCACTCTGTGATGTCATAGCCCACTCTGTGACCACATGGTACCAGATGATAAATTGTCTCCACCAGGTGAGCTCACACCTTGAGCTTGTTCTCCACAACCCCAGGACAGTGGAAACCACACAGTGCCCATTGTGTTAGAAGGGAACTGGAAGTTCAGCAGCCTCAGTGTCCTGCCAGCTCAGCCAGGCCCACGGGAACATTGGGGTCCATGACCACCAGGGACCACCAGGGAGACCCCCAGGACAGGAGAATGCATGGGTAAATGGGAGGGGAAATATATTAATGATTTTGGGGAAATGATTATCATATGTATTTTTAGTCCAGGACAATCAATGAATATGTATGCAAAATACAGAAAATAAAGAGAAACTCTCCTGTACTCAGCATGCACAGCTTTGGGAGGAGCTCCCCCCGTGCATCCAGCTGAATAAAGAATGCTGCTTCTTAATGCTACATTGGGGTTAAGGAATTTTCTGTTTTACTAAATTTTTGGTAACACTCCCACTGCCAAGGAAAGCTCTGTCTGCTGCTGTTCACAAACAGAGAAGGGCTGGTGGCAGATGTGGGGGTCAGAGGCTGACTGGGGCAGAGTGACCATGAAATAATGAAGTGTTCAATGTTCTGTGAAGGAGGGAGGGGCAGCAACAAAACTTCTGCCCTGGAAATAGGAAGGGCAGACTTTGGCCTGGTTAGGCTGCAGATTTGGGGAATACCAAATCAGGTACTGATTGCTTTAAGGGAAACAGCCCTTAAAAACAAAGGGGTCCTGGAAGGATGGACACATTTCAAGAAAGTAATCATAAGGGGGAAGAAGCAGCCTGTCCCAGTGTGGCAAAAGATGAGCTAGTGAGGAAAATGACTGGCCTGGCTGCCCATGGAGCTTTTCTGGAGACTCAGGAGTGTAAAAACGACCAGCAACTCAGGAAGTCTTTAAGGATGTTGCTGGGTCATACAGAAAGAAAAGCTGAGAGTTGAAAACTCTATTAAAACTTAACCTGGAGGGTTCTGCAAAAAGAATAAAAATGTTTTAATAAAAAAAATTAGCAAAAAGGAGGAGGAATAGGAGAACATCTACTCTTTATTGGACGCAGTGGAGAATATAGTAACAAAAGATAAGGAAAAGGCTGAGCTACTTTACCCCTAGTTTGTTTCAATTTTCAATATTAGGAGAGGATATCCTCAGGACAAGTGTTCTCCTGAGCTGGTAGATGGGCACAGGGAGCAGAACAGGCCCTGGAATCCAGGAGGAAGCAGTGGGTGACCTGCTGAGCCACTCAGATGCTCACAGGTGAATGGGATCAGACAGGATCCATCCTAGGCCAATGAGGGAGCTGTAGATGAGCTCCCCAGGCTGCTCTCCATCATTTACCATCAGTCCTGGCTCAGCAGGGAGCTCGCAGAGGACTGGAGGTGCCAGTGTGAGCCCATCCCCAAGAAGGGCTGGAAGGAGGATCTGGGGACCTCCAGGCCTGTCAGCCTGACCTGGGTGCCCAGCAAGGTTATGGAACAGATCATCCTGAGTGCCATCACAGGGCACCCACAGGATGGCACTCACAGGGCACTCCCAGCTGATGGGAACAAACTTTCTGGCTGACTGCAGAGGCCAGGACAAACCTGGGTGGTTTCCCTGCCATCCCCCAGCCCTTGCTGGCCCCAGGGCTGATGGCATTTGTGCTCCCTCAGGTTCATGTCCCCACAGCAACAGCATGGGGGTGCTCCCCCTGCTCTGTGCAATGCAAACAGGGGCTGCTGAGCCAGTGCTGCCGTGTCTGTGCCTGCAAGGATGGGGCACCTGTGTGAGCTGGGGTGTCGGATCTCAAGATCTCAGTCCTGAGATGCTGAGCCTCCGAGACCCTGGGAGGGCTCGGGACTCCTGGAATGTTGCCAGAAGTGTCTGGTAGCTGGACTTTAACCCTGCACAGGAGACGACAGGGATGAGGGCTTCACTGGGTGAATGGTGAAGGGATTAGTTAATTAGAGAGTGAGACACAAGGTTTAAGATTTATGTACAGGGGGGTTTAGAGGAGTAAGATGGAGGAATTGGGGTGTGTCCTATCCTTCTTCTTCTTCCTCTTCTCCTCCATCTTCTTTGGCCACGGTGGCACCTTTCTATTGGTTATTACTAAGAGTACACCGAGTTATAAGAATAGATGGTATTGGGGAAAAATGATAAATATTGTACACGTCACAATGGGTATAAAGATAGGTGCCTGCCCCGGAGAGGAGAGACAGTGTGCCCATGGCTGACTGCTGTGCAGATCTCTGCTGGCTGAAAGAACATCTTTTAGATAAACAATTAATAAACATAAAACCAGAAAGAAGAACTGAAGCCTCTTCTCGTCTTTCGATACGCGGGCTGCCCCAAGGCCACCTCCGGGCCTTCCAGGCCCCTCAAACAGCCGAGATAAACCGGACACTGGGGGAGAGGCCAGGGCTGCAGAGGGGGGATGATGTTGGCAGCTCCATGAGGACATTCTGGGACGCTGCCCCCGGCTGTGCAGCGCACTGGGGATGGATCAGCCCCTGCTCTGCTGCTCCTTCCCGTCTGCCCCACAGCCCTTGCAGAGCACCAGCTGCTGCTGCCCTCAGCTGCCATGGCAACCCTGGGACAAAGCGCTGCCAGGGCTGTTCCAGGTACAATTGCAGTGACACTCCTTGGTGCCACCAGGTGCCATGGCAATGGCCACGGGGACCCGTTCCTTGGTTTGGTGCCATGGCAACCGGTGCCCAGAGCCATTGTGATGGTTTGTGGCCATGGAAAGCTGCCCTGGGCCCTTGCTCAGGGCTGGTGTCAGTGCCCAGAGCCAGAGGGGATCCCTTGCTGGGGGCTGTGCCATGGCCACCTGCCCTGTGCCGCGCTGGCCGCTCAGGCACCAGGAACCAGCAGCCAACGGCACTGCCAGGGCCAAAGGCCAGGTCAGCCAGACAGAAAGGGGCAGGGCTGGGCACTGTTTCCATGGCAACCGGCACTGGGGGGACACCTGGGTCACCTGGCCTGGCAGTTGCCATGGAAACCCCTGGCAGGGACTGAGGGCACAGCCCCTGGCACTGAGACACTGCTGGGCCGGGTGCTGAGCACAGGGCTGAGCACGCAGAGATGGTTTTGTTCTTGCTGAGCTGCAGAACAGCCAAGGCCTGTCCTGCCCCTCGTCAGCCACTCTGGGAGGGGGGGCTGGGGTTGCAGGGGAGCTGGGCAGGGGACACAGCCAGGACAGGGGACCCCAACTGAGCCCGGGCATAGCCCAGACCAGAGCACATCATGCTCAGGGTATGAAGGGGGGAACAGGGAGGAAGGGGGAAATTTTGGAGTGAGGGCTTTTGCCTTCCCAGGGAACACTTAGGCAAGAGGGGGCCCTGTTTCACCAGTGGGCAGGGTCACTACCAACGACACAGACACCAACTGAAGGAATTGTGTAATTTATATCATGCACAGCTGCAAAGAATTACAAAAGGATAAGCTCACCAAAGCACATCATCATTAGCAAAGAATTACAAAAGAAGCTCAGCAATCCATCATAACCCATCATTACATTTTGATGACCAATCCCTTGGTGAAACACTAGAGGTGTTTGTGGCAGACAAAGATTCTGGCTGACTATCAAGGTACACCTTCCAGACATCAGTAGTACTTTAGTGAAACAGTTCCTCATTCTTTTTTCTCAATCTCATTCGAGTTAGGAAAAATAGTTCTGTTGTCCATGGAGCTGGCACCTTTTTAATTCCAGAATAATGCCCCCAGGCCCTTTGCTGTTCAGCTTTACCATGCTGTCTGTGGCTAACAAGGCTTGGGGGGCCCTTTCCCCTCTGGCTGGAAGGGGCCGGGTCCCAGTCCCTGAGGGGCACCCAGGCTCCTGGATGGAATTCCTGTGCAAGTCCCTCAGTGTCACAGCAGCCTTCACATGGAGCCCCGTGGATCAGAGCATGTTCCAAAGGGGCCCTTGGGGCAAACAGGGAGATCTGGTCTGCCAGGATGTGTAAAACAATATCCTGTCAGATCTCCTTGTTCTCACACAGAATCCTTGGCTGCAGGGACACATTCTCATTGTTCCTGCCCAGGTTTCAGGACTCAGAGTTGTCTTTCCCAGGAGCTGCTCCTTCAGCTGCCTCGGGAGGGCCTTTTGGCCTCCGGACCCACATTCTGGCTCCATTATTAGGGCTGCTGGATCCAAACCCTTTATCTCCACAAACAGTGGTGACTGGAGGTGGATCTCCTGTTTTCACAATCGATCTTAAAACTGCAATATCGAAAATTGTGCTACCCTGTCATAGGGTTTGACAAATCCAATCCTGTCACTATTGTTTAACAGAATTACTGTAATTTCTCCTGATATTCTGCATCAATTCCTCCTGCCTGACAGGAACACTTTGCAAGGCCAAGCTCCAAGGGAGCAGTTACCAAAGCAAAGTGTCCTGGAGGAATCTGAATTCCTGTTTCAGTACTGATAGCTCTCATTTGCTTTAAATTTATCCTAATTAATTAATTCCAGTGCATGAAGGCCCAGCCCTGCAGCCTCTGGGCTGGCCCTGCCAGGGGCCATCACAGCCAGAACAATTTCCCAGGCAGCCCAAGTCTCACTGCCCATGGTTGGATTTGCAAATTGGGGGCAGCTGTGCACAGCCAGGGGGTTTCATTTCCCCCGTGGGCCATTGTGAAGGGCATGGAGCACATCTGGGAGATGGGTTCTCCATGGGCAAAGGTTCCCATCTCCTCATTTTTCCAACTGCTCTTTTAACAACCCCTTCACCCTTTCAACCAATCCTGCAGCTTGTGCATAGTCTGGTACATGAAAAACGCTGCAGGCTTAATCACTGTATTTTTCACAGGAACAGACAAAGCACTCTGCATCACAATATCAGCACACCCTGTAAAAATAGCCAATTTCCTCACTTCCTTCTTTTTCCATTGTGTACAATCTCACAAAGTTGACACTGACATTAGGGTCCTGGCCAATTCTTTTCTGTAGGGTATTTAGTGTTACATCCCTGAGCATTGTTAGCACTACTTCCCATTATTACTATTTTCTATGTAAATAGTGATATAGAAAATAGATATAGATAGATATAGACATACATTATTTATATAAATTTATAATATAAATATAAGGTCTTATTATCCTATAAATATATATATTGTTATTATTATATTGAATATTTCACTTGCACAAATGCATCTGAGCTCAAGATTAAAATGTTGAATGTGCTCCATGTGGAGCATTCCAACAATAATTGTTCCTTCTGAAGGTGCTGTTTCCAATCTCCTCTCAACAAATTCATTTTTGTCTGCCCAAACCCACAAGGTCTTTTCCTTTACCATGTGCAATTTTTGGATGCATTTGAAGCCATCCAGGGGTGCAGCTTCTTTTATTCGACTGCCCCACTGCTCCCACGGGGCTCCAACCTCAGCCCACTCCAGAGCCAGGGAACTCCAGGGAAGGGCTTCCCAACTGGGAATTTCTGATGGGACTGATTATTCACATTGACATTGAACAAGTGACATTTTTTTGTCATCTGGCCAGACTGTGCCAGTTTTGTTTTACCAGTGGGCAGGGTCAGCACCAAAGACACAGAGTCCAACTGAAGGAATCAGTGTCATTTCCTGCAGTTCAGAGCAGCAAAGAATCACAAAAGGAGCAGCTCAGCAATGCACCCAACCATCCCCACCAAAGATTGCAGCAGTGATTAACAAAGATCGTGCAGCATTTACCCTCAGCCTTTACCATCCCCCAGACCCACACAGCAGCTGGGGAAGCTGTCACAGCCAAGGGCTGCAGAGCCACTCCTGGGCACTGGGAATTCCTGCAGGTGCCTCCAGCCCCAGGTGAGGCTCCAACCCCGCTGGGAGAGGGCCCAGCTATGACAGTGCTGAAGGAACAAACTGACAGCACTGCTAGTGTGGCAACATCTGCTTTCATCCTCCTCTTGGGTCCCTCCCAAAGCCTGGCCAGGGCTCAAGGAGGAACCAAGGGAGCTGATTTTTGATCCTTCAGCCCCAAACAAGGCCAGATGTCAGATTTCATGGCCTTGTCTGGCTTCTAAATACACAAAGGTCAATACATGTTTCACTAATGAGTGGATACATCTATCATAGCTCTAACGACCTTAATATTTCATTAATGAGCAGTTACAAAGATAACCTTTGCTTGGAAGGTTCATCCAGAGGCCACCTTTGGCTCAGGGCCTGCTGTCCAGGCCTCACTCAGGGCTGGTGTCCAGGCCTTGGCACTTCAGGGACGTGGTTTAGTGCTGGGCTTGACACTGCTGGGTGAGCAGCTGGACTGGTTTAGCTTAGAGATCTTTTCCAGTAGAAAGGATTCTATAATTCCATTATTCCATCTGCTGGATTCAGTCAGGTCCACGTTGGCAGCATTACTTTGGTCGAAAAGTCTCTTCTTGCCCAGCTCCTGTGGCCTGAGGCTTCAGCTCCTTCAGCTCCTGGTGCTGAGCTGCTCATGCTGAACGAGACGACTCGGAGAGAAGAACACAGTCCATGCAGTTCCTTCTGGGACATGGAGAGGGGAGGCTGTGCAAACAGGAGCATTGTTTGCTGTGGCCTCCTCTCTGCCCTTCACGCCTTTCAGCGCTTTGAACCAGCCAAGAGCTTTCTCCAAGAGTGCAATGGAGCAGCTGTTCCTGCTCCCGGGCCTGGCTCTCTCCAGTCTCTGCCCTTGCCTGGTTCTGTCCCTCTTGCTGTGCCCTCTGTTTCCCCAGGGCTCGCTGGCTGCTGCCCAGGACTGTGGCACTGGCACAGATCCAGGGCTCCAGAGCCTCCTTTCTGTGCCCTTGGAGCTGCCTGGGCACAACAGCCTTTTCCATCTGGAAGCTCCCCATGGACAGGGAGTGCCCAGCTCCATTCCCTGCACAGCCTCCAGGAGCCCAGGGCTGCCATCTCCAGTCCCTGCTGGCACTGGGGGCTCCCAGGTGCCTCAGGCTGCTGTGACACCGCTGCACACGGGAGGGAAGAGGGGCAGGGGCTGTGCTCAAAGTCAGCTCCATCTGCTGCTGCTGCTGCTGCTGCTGCTGCTGCTGCTGCTGCTGGGGGGTCATTTGTGCAGCCCTGGCCCAGAGTCAGGGATCAGATCCTGCCAGTCTCTTCCAGCCCTGGCTGCTCAGAGTTTGGGCCTCAGAGCCTCAGGTGGCCAAAGGCAGCTGCTGCTGGTCCCTCTGTGTGCCCGTGTTCAGCAGTGCTGCTCCATCAGTCTGTGCCCAGCAACGGGGAAAAGCCTCAGCCCTGCAGGGCCAGGAGCTGCCGGGCTCTGCCTGAGCAGCTCAGCCAGCAGGAAGGGAGCTGCTCCACACAGGAACCAGGAGCTAAGGACATTCCTTTGATAGGACATGTTTTCTATTGAAAGGAGAAAAAAGGAAAAAGCTAAAAAATAGGTAAATTGTAAAAGATAAGAACAAAATCCAAGTGTTAGTGAAAAAACATAATAACATAGTGAAAAAAACAAAACATAAAGGCAAAGTTACATTCTTTGCATTAAGAGGTAAATGATCTTTTTGAAAGGAGAACTCAGTTATTTCCATTGTAAATGTGCTGATGATATGGATCCATCTTTGTGACCTCAAAAGCCTCTTAAAAGATTCTGGGCTTTGTTTCCAACACTGGTATTTGAAGTTGCAGTCAAAGCAAGAGGAAATTGCTTAGTGCCCTTCCAGCTCCAAGCAGGACTGGGAATGGAAACTCTGTCAAACCACAAATCCTTTAGAAGATGACCTTCTTTCTCAGCTTGGGAATGAGGTGCACATTCCCTTTGAAACTGTCAGGGATTTCTTAGAGACACAAAGTCCCACTGACAGCTTTTTGCTCTGGTTTGGCAGTGCAGAAGGGCAATTCTCCATCCACCAGCTCCAGACTGCACTGCCTCAGGAGCACGGCCCACTCGCCAGCTTTGGCCCACTCGTGGCACTTCTGGAGGAGGAAGAAAGTGCAATTGCACAATTCCAGCCAATAAAGAAGGAAGAATGGGACAGACAAAACACCCTGTGCAGATCCAGGCATTCAGCTGGGACTGTGGAGAGTTTGGGTCCTTGCCAGTTGGATGTGTGTCCCCAGCTGCAATCTCTGGGCCTGCAGCAGAGTCTCACTCACCTGCCAAAGCAGAAAGCTCAGGCGCTGTGCTCGCAACGGGCTCATCTGATGCAGAGCTGTCAGAGCAATGTGAGGGCAGAGCCAGCCCAGCTGGGCCCAGGGCTGAGCCCAGCAGAGCCCTGGCAGAGCCCAGAGCAGCCTCAGCACCCGCAGAGCCCGGCTGCAAGGAGAGAAAGCAGAAAGTGCCCGTCAGCTGAGGGCTCCTGTGCCCTTGTGCCAAGGCCTGCGGTGCCCAGGCCATGCTGGCTGTGCCCAGAGCTGTGCCCAGAGCTGCCCATCCCTGCTGCCTTTGGCACAGAGCAGGAGGGCAGGACCTGTGCCCAGCCTGCAGCCAGCCATGGCACATCCAGCCCTCAGCAGCTGCCCAGAGCAGGATGCTCCTGTGCTCGCTGCCAGCTCCCTAAAGCTCTGATCCCACCCTGCCAAGCACACAGGGACTCACTTCATGCCACCCATGGCTGGAAGAAAAGCTGCTCCCAAACCATGGCCTCAGCCTTCTCCAAGGGCACGGCCCATCCACACAGCTGCTCCCAAGCACTTCCCCATCCACACTGGGCCACCTCGAACGCTTCCTCTGGAAAAACAAACAACACATTAATGAAAAGAGGTCAGATGCAAAAAGGGAAAATAAGAAAAAAGGTAAAAACTCCCATCTCTTTCAAGGTCTTGAGGAAGGCCCAACCCCTGCATGCCAGGGAAAAACCCAGCCATGGGTGAGGGAAGCCCACATTTTCTCTCTTCCCCCTTGCACTGCCCCCCAAAATCACAGTGACCCCAAAGCAAACAAGGGCAGTGGAGCAGCCCAAGCCCTTCCTTGCCTGCACAGCAAAGCAGCTGTGCACAGGTTCTGGAGCCCCACCTCTGCTCCCACCATGGGGTTTGTTTGTGTCGGGCTGGCTGCCCCAGCCCCAGCCCGGGGCACGGTGGGTGCTGGGGGCTGTTGGCAGGGCCAGGAGCCCACTCCCATTTCGTACCCACCCCAGCCCATCCTCCCAGCCCTGCCAAAAGCAGCTGGGCAGTGCCTGAAGAATGAGTTGCATCTGCCCCAGCAAAGGGGGAGCCTTTGGTTCCCAGCCAGGCTGGGTCATGCCCAAATGTGGCCGAATTTCCCTGGGTGGGGATTCATCTGCAAATTCCCTGTGGAGTTTGGCTTTGAAAAAGGTGCTAGAATCAAAGTCCATCACCTTCAGCCTCCAGTGGCCAGGCTGAGGAAGAGCTTCTCATCCTTGATGTCACCCTCGCTGTCCCCAGCAGCAGCAGCAGCAGCAACAGCAGCAGCCCCACCCGGTACAGCTTCTCCAGGGGCTCCTTCTTCTTCCCTGGGGGAAGACCAGGCTCTCAGGGCTCTGCCCAGGGCCCCAGCTGTCAGGGAACCAGGACAAGCAAAACCAGATGGGATGGATACTCCAGGGACCTGGAGAACCATTCCCAGCAATTGGGAAAATCCTAGGTGCTCCATCCACCCATAGATGCGGTCTCCAAATTTGCCCCAAAATTGGGTCCAGCTTTTAGAGGCCATAAAGAGCAAGTCCAAGTGACTTGATGACATTTTTAGCCCAGAAAGCCCTGCAGCTGATGGCACACTTCACAATCAGCAGGGGACACAGCTAGGCCAAAGCCCAGACCTCTGCTGGGAGCCTTTCTCCTCAAATACCCTTCAAACAAACCTCCATGCAAGTCAGTTGGGAAAGTTTCTTCAAATGATCCATTTCTGGCACATAACTACACAGGCTTATGTGAAAGATTCTAAAGCAACTGCTCTGGAGTCAAAGAGGCAGCACTAAGGGTCCTTGCCATCTCTTTGTAGCTAAATCCCACTCTGCAGGAGTTGAAGGAGTTTGGAACGAGCTAGAGAGTGGACCTCTAAGTTTTTTACATGATGCCATTGCATTGTCTTCATTTCTACACAGACAGGCAGGGTGAGTTTGGCTCACATCTCCACCGCATGGTTCACAGGGCCGCAAGACTTGTAGTTACAAGAGTTTTGAAGGATTTCTTGGCCAAGAAGATGCTGCCAACAAGGACATTTGTGGTTTGGAGCCAACCCTTCAATATTTCGTCTTAGGGACTCATGCTACAGTGTAAGCTTCCTTAGCCAATCATGTTATGACACACAAACCTACAGCACTGCATCCTAAGCTTCTTGTTTTCCATTGTAAATACTTTTATTTTTTTTAGATCTTGAACTCTAAACTATAAACTTTCCTCCACTTCAACATTCCTCCCCGTGTCTCTGCTATAAACTAGAAATCTGCATTCTCGCTTCTAGCACCTAAGTTTGGAAGCCCTTTCCAATGTCTCAGATCAAATTCTGTGCTTAATTCTAAGCTTTGCTGACAAGACCAAAGGTCTGAGATTTCCCTGCATTTGGGTTTCCAACAACACTGATGCTGTTAGTTCCAGAGTGCCCAGGATCCGTCTTGCAAATCAGCTCTGGCAGGAACAAGGCTGCTGCCGGGGGGCTGCTTGTGGCCTCTGACAGCCCACTGCTCAGGGCTTGCCAGCGCCCCAGCCCTTCAGGGTCTCCCCCAGCCCGGGCAGCAGCGCCGCAGCCCCACAGCAGCTCCAGAGCAGCCCCGTCCAGAGGCACCTGGGAGCCCTCAGCAAGGCAGCCAGCAGCACACGGGCAGGAGGACACGGATGGCGCTTCCTGCCTGGCACAGGGCTTGTGGCCATCTCCAGGCTCCCCTCTGAGAGGGATCCCCGCAGCTCCGGCCCCTGCCCAGCCGCTCTGTGGGCAGCCCAAAGGCTTCAGCAGAACCACCAAAGGTCAAGGGGCTTCTGGCCATTTCCCCTTGCCCGCTGCACACGCCTGGGCAGCTGGCTGAGCACAAGCACCCTTTTCCCCCTGCAGGGCCTCAGGACCCCTCAGCCTGCTGTGCTGCTGAGCGCAAGCACCCTTTTCACCCTTTCCTGTCTCTTGCCCTGCAGACCCTGGGCAGCAAAGAAAAGCTCCTGGCAGTCTGTGTATCATCACACATTCTATAATTATTTACAGTAATCTATAATCTATAATAATATATATAATTATCTATACCCTATAATTTATTTATTTTCAATATAGATAAAACAATGAAAAGAAGAACAGAAAAATATTAAAGAAAAGGAAAATTACCCCTGGCTCAGGTTGCCCCAGCAAAGACAGCCTCCAGGATCAGCTCTTCTCCTAAGTCTTCCGGCAGCACAGCCAGCCGAGCCCCGAAAGACGAGGCCGAGTCCTCCATGCCCTGTGCAGCTGATCCTGCAGCCTCTGGATGGTGGAATATCGCCCACGCTGTATTTCCCCCAGGACATGCAGTGTTTCAAGTGCCAGCTGTGACACGGCACTGCTTGTGTCCTCCGTCAGGCGTTCAAGGGCTGCAGGAGAGAGGAACAGAGGCACGGTCAGAGCCGGATCTGCAGAGAGCCGAGGAGAGCCCCCTGCCAGAGCCATCCCAGCCGGCTCTTGCCATGGCCAGGAGGGAGCAAGGGGATCAGCCTGAAGCTGCTGGCCACGAATGGCCCACGGGGCCCTGAAAGCTCCGTGTGCTCTGCCCACGGGAGCAGAGCCCTCCGCAGCCGGGGCAGGGCTTGCAGCTGCCCTCGGCAGCCCCCGCTGTCAGCCCGCTGCCCTCACTCACCAGTGCAGATCAGCTGCAGCTCTTGCTGCTGCCCCCTCAGGCGCCGCCCGGCCATGCCTGTGAACACAGAGCCTGTCACGGCCCCAGCGGCACAGCTCCCTGCCAGCGGCGCTGCCGGCGCTGTGGCCACACGGGCTGCTGGCCCGGCAGGGCTCAGCCCGGCCCTTGCCGCACGCTGCCGGCCCAGGGCACGGCTGCCAGAGGGCGGCAGCAGCAATGCCCAGGCCAGGCGGGGCTCCACGGCGCCGGGCCGGGCTGGCGCTGCCGGGGCAGCAGGCGGGGCTGGGGCCGAGCTGCGGCGGGCCGGGCCAGGCCGGGGAGGGAGCCCGGGCTCGGGACTCACCCATGAACCGGACGGCCGCCTCTCGCAGGGGCTCCTGTGGGCTCTCCACGTAGCGCAGTGCCCGGCGCAGGTGCTCGGCCGCTCGGCTCCTGTCCTCTGCCAGCTGCAGAGAGCGGCAGGAGGGAAGGGTTGGCGCGGGCTCAGCCCCTGGGCCGGGCGCTGCCTGCGCCCAGCCCCGGCCTCCCCTGCCCGCACAGCCCTGAGGCGCGGCCAGCAGCCGCTGGCCAAGGGCTCCCGAGGGGAGAGGGCAGAGGGCTGGCTGCTGCCCGGGGAGCCGTGGTGCTGCCCCGCAGCCCCGCCGGGCCGGGGCTCCATGGGTACCCGGCTTGGGGCCACGGGAGCCTGGAGAAGAGCCCGCGGGGCCTCTGGCTGCAGCACCGGGCAGGGGCACAGCTGCCAGCCCTGCACGCTGAGCACCGCCCTCAGGGGCCTTCTCCAGGCTGAGGCTGGGGCTTCCAGGCCATCCTTACCAGGAGCTCAGAGAACTTCGAGAGTTTCTCTTTCTTCACAGTTTTTTCAAGATCTTTCCTTTTCAGGAACTTGACTGCACAAAGCAGCGTTTCCCGAGAAGTCTAGAGAGCAGCAGAGATGCGGACATGGCCCCACAGCCCAGGGCACAGGAGCTGCAGCCTGGAGGAGGCTGCGGTCCAGCAGGTGCAGGGCAGGAGGCAGCCGAGCCCCCTGCCAGGGGGACAGCAGCAGCCCACGAGTCCTCACCTGTGCCACACGCAGATTCTCATCATGGCAGTGGAAGAGCAGTGGGAGCAGGCTCTGACACACTTGTGTCATCAGGGTTTTTTTTCCTTCTTCTTCTACAGCAGAAATCAAGGTGTGAAGGACAATCATGGAGAGTTGCTGCACCTGGCTATCACCCTGTAGAACAGGAAGGCAGCAAGAGCTCAGCATCAGCTGGTTCTGGCCCACATTGGCACAGGCCTGCATCTGCACAGGGCACCAAGTGTCCGGGCAGCAGCCAGTGGCCGTGGCTGGGGGCACAGAGCCTTACGTGGTCAAAGAGTGGCAGGAACACCTTAGCCAAATGCAGGGCAATGGGACTGGGTATGCGGGCACCATTATCCAGGAACAGATAGCCCAGTAGCATGGTGGTCATCCTGAGCCGCAGGAGCTCCACGAGCCTTTCAGTCAGGCTCCATATTCTTTCGGCCTGTGTGGAACACGACTTTGTGAAAGGCCACCCTGCTGCCACAGGGCCCAGAGGCCAAAGGCCTGTCCCGAAGCACTGGGGCAGCTGAAGCGGGAAGCAGGAGAGATGGAAGCAGCTGCCCCAGCGCCCGAAGGCCAGGCAAGGCCAAGCGACTGCGTTGCCCAGCTCCACGCTGCCTGCACGGCTTCAGCCACTGCCCCCTTCTCACCAGCGGGGAATGGTCCCTGAGTGGGAGGAGGGCCCTGAGCAGCTGGCTGCCAATGTCTGCACGGTCCCTCTGCAGGTGCCATGACAAGACAAGATCCATGATGCTGTCCCTGCATTCCCTCAAGTCCAGACACTCGAGGACCTGAAAGGCACAGGGCAGTGACAGGGGAGCCAGCCTGCAGGAGCCCGGAGCCGCACGGGGCTGGGCCCAGGCAGCAGCACAGGGCACAGGCACCGTCCCAGGCGGCTGCGGCGATGAGAGGGCAGAGCTGGGAGGCAGCTCAGCCAGGCAGCGCTGGCCATCAGGCTCACCTCCACAAGGAATGCCAGGGCAGGGAAATCCCAGTATGGCATCTCTTTGCTGAGCATCTCGAGGAGGCAGCATAAGATCCTTTTACACAAGGGCCTGGATGCATGGCGCATCTCCCTGGAAGGTGGAAAATGTCACTAAGACCTTGAGCCGGGGGAAGAAGCCTTTCCCAGCACTGACTCACATGGTTCTTGTCCTTCCCCACCACCCACTGCCAGGGGACCTGGGCCCTTTGAGATGCTCCTAGGCAGCCTCCTTTCCCAGCCTTTTCCAGTCTACTTGGCTGTCGCTCGTCCCTTTGGCCCACAGCCACGGGGACTGTGTGGGACAGCCCGGGCACAGGGCACAAATGCCAGGAGCAATGAGGAGAAGGGGGTGTCTCACCTGGCCAGCAGAGCCACGGCAGAGTGATGGGTATCAACGCAGAGCAGCGTGTCCCAGCCACGCTTGCCTTCCATTGACACCACCACCTGCTCACACTGGAGAAGGCAGAGCAGGGACTTCAGGGTCTGCACTGCAAACCTGTGGGCACAGCAAAGCCCAGGTCACACTGGGAGCACTGGCTCCTTCACTGGCAGGGACAGAAGGAGTGGGATGGAGCACCTGTTGGGGCTGGTGGCAAGGCCGTGCTCTTCCTGGCATTTCTTCCAGAAGGTATCCACCTCCTCTGGCATCTCTTCTGTGCTGAAGAACACTTGGAAGAGCAGATGCACAAACAGGTGGGGGAAATGTGGCGCCACTATACGTGGGACAGGGGCCTCCTGAAGGATCTTCCACATCACCAGGGTTGCCTGCAAGGGACAAAGCCCCCCGAGACAGCGCTCAGTGCCGAGGTGTCCATGTGGCAGGGCCCGAGCAGGGCAGGGAGAGGCCCGGAGAGACCTTGGCAGGGGGAGCACGGGGCCTGGTGGGCCTGAAGCTGCCCCTGGGCCAGGTTTCAGGCCAGCGCCTGAGGCAGGGAGATGCAGTGGGGGAAGGAGAATGGAGAGCTGCTGGAGAGGCAGCCTTGGGGCCAGCAAAGGCCAGTTGCAGAAACTCACAGCCAGGCCAAAGACACCCGTTCTGTCCCCATCAGAGGTGCACATGCTGTGCTCTGGCCAGCTCCCCAGCACATCCAGGAGTATCAGCTGCACTGGCTCTGCAGTCCTGAGCGAGCCCATGATGGTCTTCCACATGGTCAAAGCAGCTCTGTAGGGTTAGGACTCTGTCTCAGGGGGGGTCTCAGACATGGCACCGTGGCCTGGGCACCCCTAGGGGCCCAGGCTGACCACGGGCTCTGCCTCTGCCCACTGGCCCTGGCCAGCAGCAGCCAGGCAGCCCAGCCCTGTGGAGACAGGGCCCTTAGGGGCAGCAAGGCAGCAGACTCGGTGGCTGACGTGCCAGGGCTGGGAAAGGCAGCAGCCACAGGGCCCTGGTACTCTCTGTTGCTCAGACACCTGGGACAGGTGGTACAGGCTAATGGGCTGGGGAGGCCTGAGCCTTTTGGGCAGGTGTGCCCCATACCTGTCACAGGACGGGGCCACACGCAGGAGCGTCACGACTGCGTCACCCGGGTGTGCTGCAGTGAGATTCAGCAGGGCCTTGTCCAGCCTGTGCTCGGTAGAATCATTGGCCATGAGCCAGCGGTGAATGTACCTCACCATAGTGGGCACCTGGAGAAGGCACGGGGAGACTTGGAAAGCTGCCAGAGGGAACAATGTCCCCAGGGTCCCGCGAAGTCCTTCCCTTCCCAGCGCACTGCCATGGCCTCAAAGGCTCCCAGGGACCACCAGGCGTGGCTGGAGAAGGCACGGGACTCATGGGGGAATTGAAGCCTGGCCCCAGCTGCTTACTTGTTCTGGCCTGGCAACACCCTTCTCCAGGAGCAAATCCAGCAGGGCGGCACTGGTCTCATGTCTGAGGAGCTCTGAGTGAGCTCTAAGCCCAACGCCCATGGTGCTGGTCTCTTCCTGCCGAATGCTCCGGATAAAGTCGCAAACGAGCTGTAGGAGAAGGGCAAGAAGCCGGGGATGTTGCATGGAGTGCTGCACACACGGTGCTGGGCTGAGCAGGGACAGCAGGCCCAGCCCAGGTGGGGGTGGCTGCAGGTACCTGCGCTGTCCTGCGGAATCGGCCACGTCTGCACTCCTGCTCCTGTGTGCGCTCCAGGGCTGCATCTGGCAAAGAGCGAGCGAAGCCAGAGCTGAGGGGCTGCGGGAGAGGCCGGAGAACACAGCCCAGCCCTGCGCTGCCCAGGCAGGGAGAGCCCCGGGATGCCCCAGGGGATGGAGCACGGCCCCTGCGGGGTGTCTGCTCGGCCCCTCTTCCATCCTGTCCGTGGGAATGGAATGGGATTGGGTGGGATGGGATGGGATGGGATGGGATGGGATGGGATGGGATGGGATGGGATGGGATGGGATGGGATGGGATGGGATGGGATGCGGCCAAGTTGGCTGCAGGCTCCAGTCCTGCAGCCCAGCTCTGCCACTCACCCTCCTGCGGTGGATGGAACGGCACCGCCTCTTCATTCTCCTCTGCTGGAGCAGCTCCAGGGCCTTTTTCCTCCTCCTCCTCCACAGTGGCCAGCTTGGGCACTCGCGAGGCTCTCTGGCGCCCTAGCACCGAACGCAGCCGGTGCCGCTCCTGCAGGGCCTCCTGCGCCGTCCCTGCGGGCGGGACGCGGCGGTCAACGCTCGGCCCGGGGCCAGCAACGGCCCCCGAGCGCCCCTCATCCGCCCCGGGCCGGCCATGCCCACGCGTTCGTTCCCGGGAACGCGGCACGGGAGGCTCGGGGCCGGCGGCCGCGCTGCCGAGCGGCGGAGCTCGGGCCGGGGAAAGCGCGGCGGAGGCGGCGGGAGCGGCCGCGCCGCCTGTGTGCTCCGCGGGCCCCGGGAGGAGCCGGGGCCGGGGCCGGGACTGGAGCCTGCGTCGGGGCCGGGGCCGGGCTCGGGCCAGGCGGAGCCGAAGGGCGGCGATGCCGCCCTCGCACCAGGCACTGACGCCCGCCCAGCAGCGCCACCGCCAGTACGGCCAGAGCGGGGGGGAGGCGAGACCGCCGCGGGACGACCGGGGCCGGGCACGGGGCAGCCCCGCCCGGGGCCGGGGGCGGGCCGGGGGCATGGCCCGGCCCTGCAGGGGAGAGGGAGGCGGGGAGAGGAGAGGGACGCTGGGGAAGGGACCCCGAGGGAAGGGTGCCCGAGAGCGGGAAAGGGAGAGAAAGAGAAATAAAGGGACAAAGAGAAAGAGAAAGAAAAATAGGAGAAAGCGTGTTTTAAACTATCTGTTTTGCTGCTCTCGCCGCTGCTGCTGCCGCTGCTGCTGCCGCTGCTGCTGCCGCTGCTGCAACTGAGGCACCGGAGCCGTTCGTCCCCGTGTCCGTTCCCCGCTCGCCCCACGAGCCCCACGTTCGAGCCCCGCGCGCCCCGGGGACAGCCTCTCCGTCTGCCCAAACACGGGAACTTTGCAGCCTTGAGCCCGGATGCAGAGCCCTGACTCCTGCACACTGGCACAGCGATCCCCTCGCTCGCTGCTGTGCATTGTCCTTGCTGAGGGTCAAACACTGTCGGGCCACCTTCCCTTGGGGTAGGATTCCTACCTGAGCCCAGCACTGCACTTACATATCCAGGGTTGCTTTCCTGTAAAAACAGGGGAAGGAAAGCTGTGTGTGGCTCATGGTATTTTAGAGTGTCTAAAAATCCCTAAGTCACCAATCTTAGAGGTGAGGTGCATCTGGAATTACTGGGTTGCAACATGGAAAAGGGGAGCATAGAAATTAACAGAGGAAGACATCTTGGATTGTTTCCTTCATTTTCATTTCCATTTCCCTTCTGGAAAGCTGTTTCAGTTTTCCAGGAATCTTCTCCTGTCTGCTCTTCCCAAGAACCTCTCATGGAGAACAAGGTCAAGCTTCTGTCACAAGATTTTCCATCAGGAAATTATGCCACTGGTGCAATTTTCATTGTGACTGTTTGTGCTGGTTTAGGGCAAATTTTGGGAGGAAATCTCCAAAAGGGGTCCATCTAGAAAGCAAGTTCAAGCGGCCTCTCCCCCTACTAGTTCAGGAAAAGACTCGAGAAAACTGAAAAAAACCCCAATTTATTCAACAAGTAAAGTATTCGCAAGCATGGAAAAAGAATAATATTAAATAAAACCTCTGACAGTGCTGAAGAGATGGCAAATTCAGAAAGTCCTTTTTGTGGGTTGTAGTTGGCTCACTCGGTCTCTTCTAAGTCCCTCTGGTGCTGGAATGCAGCGTCCCAGAGCTCGGGGGGCCACAGGTGTGAGCTGTCGGTGTTTGTCTGGGTTTTCAGTGCAGAGCAGGTTTAAACAGTTCCAAGAAAAAGGAAAGTCACAGTCCGAGGAACTTCTCTTCCTAAGCTAGCTAAAACCAAATTGCTAGACCTGGGCTGTGAAGGCACTGGGAAATTTCCACATCTGGGCACTGGCACTGCCAGCAAACACCAGATCTGGGTGGTGTCGTTGCCAGTGATAGAAATCTGCCAAATTTGGGCTCTGCTGGCACTGAGAAATTTCCAAATCTAGGTTCTGGTTACATGAAACATAAGATGTGGGTGGTGCCAGACCCAGTAGGAGGAAGCTGCCACAGGTTTTGGATTTCTGTGCCAGCCAGCAAATTGCTGCACTTGGGCTGTGCCAGAATAGGGAAATTTCCAGATCTGGGCACAGGCAGTGCCAGCAAACAGCCCATTCCAGGCTCCAGGCTCCAGGCAGGACTGCATCTGGATGCCTTCCTCTTTGTCTTCCTTCTTTCCTTCCTTCTTTCTTGGGATCCTGCTGCCAGCAAATTCCAGATTGTGCAGTGCTGGCAAGGGGAAATTGCCAGGTTTTAGCTTTCTTTGCCAGCAAATTGCTGGACATGGGCGGTGCCAGAAGAGGGAAATTGCCAGATGTGGGCACTGACAGTGCCAGTGCACACCAGATCTGGGTGGGGAATGTGCCAGCACCAGGAAATTGCCAAATGTTAACTTTCTGTGCCAGCATATTGCTGGAATTATGCTGTGCAGGAACCTGAAAAATT
Source organism: Zonotrichia leucophrys gambelii (assembly GCF_028769735.1). Taxonomy (NCBI): domain Eukaryota; kingdom Metazoa; phylum Chordata; class Aves; order Passeriformes; family Passerellidae; genus Zonotrichia; species Zonotrichia leucophrys. The sequence goes on along the minus strand of NW_026992326.1, from coordinate 17,407 downwards.
CTGGATTTGGGTACTTGTGGTGTGAGCAAACACAAGATTGGGTTGCTCTGGGTACCAGCTATTTGCAAGGTTTTGGCTTTCTTTGCCAGAAAATTACTAGACTTGGGCTGTGCTGGCACTGGGAAATTCCCGCATCTGGGCACTGGTGGTGCCAGCAAACACCAGATCTAGCCATTGCCAATGGCAGTAGCAGGGAATTGCCAGAATGTGGCTTTCTTTACCAGAAAATTGCTGGACTTGGCTCTGCCAGAACAGGGAAATATCCAGATCTGAGCACTGGCACTGGCAGTGGCAGCAAACACCAGGTCTGGGCACCTGTATTGGCATCAGGAAATTGCCGGATTTTGGCTTTCTGTGCCAGCAAATTGGTGGACTTGGGCTGTGCCAGCACTGGGAAATTTCCAGATCTGGGCACTTGCGCAGCAAACACCAGACCTGGGTGGTGCTGGTGGCAGCACCAGGAAGCTGCTGGGTTCTGGCTTTCTTTGGCAGAAAATTGCAGCATTTAGGTTTTGCTGGCACTGAGAAATTTCCTGGTGCTAATTTTCTGTGCCAGCAAACTGCTGGAATGAGGCTGTGCAGGCATCTGAAACATTCCCGATTTGGGTACTGGCGGTGTCAGCAAACCCGAGATCGGGTTGCTGTAGGTACCAGGTCTTTGCTTGGTTTTGGCTTTCTTTGCCAGCAAGTTGCTGCACTTGGGCTGTGCCAGAATATGGAAATACCAAGATGTGGGAACTGGCAGTGCCTGCAAACACCACATTTCAGGAAGGACTGGATCTGGACCCGTTCCCTCCCTGCCTCCCTCCCTCAACAACGCGACAGAGGGGCTGGAGAGCAGCCAGGCAGAAAGGGACCTGCAGGGACTGATTGATGGACAGCAGGCTGGACATGAGCCAGCAGTGTGCCCAGGTGGGCAAGAAGGCCAATGGCTCCTGGCCTGGATCAGGAACGGTGTGGCCAGCAGGAGCAGGGCAGGGATTCTTCCCCTGTGCTCAGCACTGGTTGGGCAGCACCTTGAGTGCCATTTGCAGTTCTGGGCTCCCAATTTAGGAAGGATATGGAGGGGCTGGAGCGTGTCCAGAGAAGGGCAACAAGGCTTGGGAGGGGTCTGGAGCACAAATTCTGTGAGGAGCGGCTGAGAGATCTGGGGTTGTTTATCTTGGAGAAAAGGAGGCTCAGGGGAGACAAGGCAGCGTCAGGGCACAGGGTGGACTTGATGATCTCCATGGCCTGTTCCACCTGTGCTGATTCTGCGATTCTCTGAAACCACCCTTGCAGCAGTTGCAGGAGGAGCCCTGGGCCTCCTCTTCAGCAGCTCCAGCAGCCCAGGTCCCTCAGCTTCTCCTGCCAGCCCCAAAGCCCATCCTGTCAGTCCTGCAGAGCCTCTGCAGCTCCTCCTCACTGCCCAGAACAGGGAGCCCCAGAGCCAGACACAGCAGCCCAGATGTGCCCCCCTGGCCTGTGGTGCCTCTGGCAAGGGAGCAGCACCAGGCACTGCAAGAGCCTGCAGACAATTGATCTGAAGGCCAATCCTCCTTAGCTCCTTCTGAAAGAGCAGGAACAGTTCCTCATTCCAATGTGGTGGAATGTTGGGCACCACAGCTCCAGGCGAGGACTGAACACAAGTTTGCTCCCACTGAGTGCTGTGATGGGTTCTGCAGGAGCTCTGGGCTCCTGTGCTTGCCAGGCACAATGAGGAGAGAAGGAGCCAAATGCACTGATGTGGAAATGGATAAGTAGAAAGCTTTTAGGGCCTAATAGAAGGCCCAAAAAGTATGCATCTGTATATAAACCTTGAGACAGGAAACGCTAATTTAAAAATGCCATGGAATAGGACAGATATTGTTGAGAGATAAATGGAGCTGGAAAAAAATTTCAAAAGATGGTCTTGCAAATAAGGCTTTGGAAAAACAGAGCTATGAAAGGTGCATTGTAGTGGGATCATCAAGGGGTAGTTTTAAATAATTGGCTTTAAGGCATCTACAACATGGCATGGCGAAAGGCTGATAGACCAAGAAACGCTTATAGTGTATTATAATTAGGAAATAGTTGGCTTCTTAATTGTGATGGCGTGAATTATAACATCTGTATTGTCTCACCCTTCTCATGAGACTGAAAATGGAATAAAAGTTTTTAAAACACCTCTCAGTTGCCCCATCTCTAGGTCAAGAAAACAGTATTATCCAACACACTGACACACCTTTGCCTCAAGCATATCCCAGCCTGGACCAAACACATTGAAAAGTTTCCCCTGTGGCCCATGTCTCGAAACATCAGGTCTGCTGTTTGAAAACTCAGGTTGGGTTGGTGTCAAGGAGTTCCCTCAGAAATACCGGGTTTGTCTTCCTCTGTGCCTTCCCCTTAGCAGCCTTGGGGATGCTCCTGTGTGAAGCCATCTGTCTCACACAGTTTGAGACAACTTCAAACAGGATATTGTGCAATAAATTGTTTCCTCTAAAGTGTTCCAACAATCCCTTTCCAGCAATAGGAAATTATTACTAATAGATGAAAGTGGAAAACCCCCAACAGTTTTTTAACAAACAGAATCCCCCCATGACACGCATTCCAAGAAGGCGCCGGGGTCTCTCTCGGAAGAACAGGAGCTGTCATGGAGCAGTTCCAGCAGCTGATGGAAGCTCGGGGGCTCCTCCGGCGTCCCATGGAGCGGGCAGGGCAGTGAAGCAGCTGGGCTGGAGCCCCTCGCTGCCTTTTCTCCCCGGCGTGGCTCAGCTCACAGACTCTCGGGCTGGGAGCGGGGCCGCTCCGCTCCTGCCGGCACCGTGCCCCTGGGCTTGGACAGTTTCCTGCCAGGAGAGCCCTGCACACTGCTCCACAGATCTTTCATAAAGGCCCAAACCAACTCCAAACACTCTGTCTGCAGCAGCTTTGCACAAAGGGCTGCAGAAATCCAGGACAGCTGCAAGTGAGTGTCAGAAGGCTCTTGTCTTGTTCCTGACAGCAGAATTCTTGATGATTTTGTGCAATTTTATTCAGATGTAACATGAGAGCTGAGGTTTTTTGTTAAAATATTTCATGATGAGTAACAAGCCTTGGGAGCATGAGGTACAGGACTGACATGCCAAAGCATGAGCATATCCTCCAAAGTGGCCAGTTTAATTGCCCATTTTATTACTCCTGTATTTACTCCACACTAATAAGGAGAACCAAGCTTTGCTTGGAGGCAAAACAGGCATGGAATACACTACAGTCCCTCGCAGGCTCACCAAGGCTGGCAGTGACACAGCAGGAAGTCTGCTTCATTGTGAAGCACTACAGAGCTACATCCCAATCTGGTTTAAGTAGCATGGTATTATTAGGAGCTCCTTTTCTGCATGAGACACAAAAAGGAGATCCCAAATGATCTTCATGCAAGCATGCAGTAAAGAACTGCTCCTGCTATCTTAACCAAGTGTTTGCTTTGGCAATTGCACTCTTCCCATTCATCTTTTGATGCAGACACTTCAGATTTTCCCCCACACCCTAGCAAGGCTGGCAGTCGCTGTTTCCCATTTCCTGTTCTTCCCTAGAGATGGTGCAGTGGCTGCTTGGAAACAAAAAGCCCTGAGGTCTGGACAGCTTGAAGAAGCATGAAATTCTAATTAAGTGCTCATATTGGTAACACCCAGGTCTGCCCTTCCCAGTGCTCTGCAGCAGCAGCAGCAGCAGGACCATGCATCATTCCTGTTGGTGGATGTTCATGTTTCTGGTGTGCAAGAGCAATGACTTTGAGGAGGGACAAAAATGCCCCTCTTCAAACAGTGGGCGTGGAAGGAGGTGTGAAGTTTCACAGCCTTTTCTAGGATACTGCAGAAAGATGTAAGAGAATATTGTAGCATGGAGTAGATCCCTAATTTTGTCTCCAGAGGAATCCCCAAAGGGCACATTCACTCTGCTGCTGATGGCAACCCCATAAGCTCATGGACCAGTTTTCCCTGCAACGTGCCGCCCTGCCTGGGCTTTACTAGGCCGGGACTAGACCCAGAGCTAAGCAAACACAGGCAGCCAGGTGACATTGTGTAACATCAGAAGCTGGCAACCATGAGGACTTTGCTGTCAAAGGGTTACAGCTTGCACTGGGCCCAGAAGTGTTTTTCCCTAAGGCAAAGCAAATTGAAATGTGAAGTTTCAAAGCTTCAAATGACTATGAAAGGAAACTGCAGAATAATTTCTGGAAGGGCAACATTGTCAATGATCATGCAGCCCACCAAGAGCTGGAGCTGAATCCAGAATTGCTTCTTCCAGCTGTGCAGGAATTCATTCCACTGGCAAGCACTGGTCCATGGGAGCAAATGATCCCCTAGCTCTGGGCTGAATGGCAGCCAGGCTGCAGTGCAGATTTGAGGAAGCCTTGTCACTTGTTATTGGCCTCCCAATGCACTCATCCTTCTGCAAACAAGGTGCAAACAACACAGCTGCACTGCTGTCCTGGGTAAATATACATACAGGTGACTTTGCCAAAGCAGTGCATCATTTCCCAGTGAAATACATGACCTCTTCTTACCTATGGAATTGTGATTGAAGACACCTGTGAGCCAGATCTGTGGGAGATTGCAAAGGAGCAAAGCTTTGGGGTTTGTGCACACTTCTCTTTGTTTGTTTGCTCAGGCCTTTGGTGAGCACAGAACACACCTAGGTAGAAAACCTTTGACTAGACAGGATCTTTTGGATCCATTGTCCCCCAAACATGTCAATGCATGGCCCTGTTACAATGACAAGTTTAAAACAACAGCAGAAATGACACAAAGAAAACATGGCCAAAGAGGAAGAGAGGCCCAATGAGGAAAGGATGTGGTGAGACACTGGCACACTGAGTGAGCTGCACTCTCATAATCTTTAGGCTAGCAGGTCCTGGTCTCATATTCTCCTCTTGGTTTATTTAAATTTTATTTTTTTATTTACTTTTTTTTTCATCATCAAAATAAAATATATACAATTAAAACTGTATCAAAATTTAAAGATACAACCAAAACACATTAATTCAAAACTACATCTAAAGATCAGAACATATGTACAGGTCTGACTATGAAGCCTAACACATCAATCCTGTTCTTCAAACACTCTTCACACAGGTGGCAGCTTCTTCCTGAGCTTGGAGGAAAGAGAGCTCTTCTGGATGGGAGGCGAGGACTTTGTGGGTGGGGGAACATCAGAAGTGTCCTGAGAAAACTTCTCAGTAAGACTGTAACCAGTCAGATCCGCAAAGCAGAGACACAAAGTTTAACAGAGAGGAAAAGTTTAACAGAGGCCACCATGCAAACCTAAAGCAGCTGAAGCTCCATATTTCCTGGGACACATTTCCTGGAAATGTTTAAACAGCTGCACAGGTATTGGAATAGGAATCCCAATATAACCAGTTAGATTGTGCCTGGGTCAGTGTGACCCTCGCTGCTGAGCCAAAGGCGGCACTGTGGTGCTTTACCCCAGAGATACCTTGGCTGCTGGAGATTGCAGCGGGGCACTGGTGCAAGTCCAGGCTTGTCAGGAACTCCGTTTACCTCAGGAGAGAGAGCTTCTGGCGATGGTGAAGAGAAGAAGGAGAGGATTCTGCTGGAGGGTTATACCCAGATGTTTATTCCATGGTTACAGAGGTCTGAAGCGGGGCAACTCCTCCAACAGAATGGAGGCCGCATGGTCTCATTAACCTTTTAAGCTCCGGGACAGGGGAAGGGGAGGGGACAGGTGAGCTACCAACCAGGTGAAAGGGGCCGGGTCTCAAGGGACTAGGGACACCTATCCAATGTCCCCCAGGCCTGAGGCACCAACCAACCGACGCCTTGCTGGTATGTTAGCCTGATTGACAGGGCACACTCAGCAAGGGGCGAGGGGGAAGGGAGAAGGTATAGTCACACCTGGGAAGGGACCCGGAAGTTAAAACAGGACATTGCAACACACCGCAACATCTCCCCCTAGTTTTGTTTAAAAAGAAGAGGACTGTGTTTATGGTGCAGAATGATTGCAAAACTATGGTTGGTAAATCGGTTCTTCTTCTACAGGAGGGTCAGTGTTTTCCACTGAGGCCTCCAGGTCATCCATTGGAGCACTGAGGGCTTCCAAATGGTAGACCTCAGGAGGGGGGATGAGCTTGAAATTAACTTGAGAACCATGTGTTTGATTAGTCCAAACCCAATGCTAACAACTACAATAACTATAACCAAAATAAACAGCACTAAAAACACAGTTCTCAGAATAGATCCCAACGAGCCCGCGAATCCCCAGCCTTTGAACAGTCCATTCAGCCCGTTGTCAGTTTCTCTGTTGATGTCTGAGAACCTTTGTCAAGGTAGTCCATATGTGGTTTGGGCTGCGGTACTATGTAGGAGATCACAGGTGGGATGATCACGAGTAGGACAAGAAGCAGGCTCGGTCTCATGGCGTCTCGAGGCTACACACGAACAGTGGGATCTAAACTGGTACAAGGAACTTGAGACAAACATATATTACAAACTATTCCAGATAGGAGGCTTAAATGGAATTTCCTCCAGAGAACGCGTGCGGCGTTTTCTTCTCCAGGCAGCGTGAGCAACCTGGGGTGCTTCTGCAGATTTCTCTGAGACTTTGGGAACATAGGGCTTTACCCATTTGGAAGGAACCCACCTTAAACCAGAGGGGGTGGACACACAGGCGTATCCACGTCCCCAAGTAACCAATTTGTAAGGTCCCACCATTTTCCAAGTCTCAGGGTCCTTTACTAAAACCGGAGGTTTTTCTTTCATCAACCTGTGACTGCTCCCCCCAAAGTGGCGTAGGATGGGTGGGTTCAGGCTGTCAAAAGAACAATTCAGAAAATTGATTGTGAATAGTGCCCTGGATAACCGGATGTGGGGAGGTTCTACCTTCAGAACCTGTTGTTGCTGGTCCAGGACCCTTTTAATATCACGGTGAGTTCTTTCTACAATGGCTTGACCTGTAGGGGAGTAGGGGATGCTAGTTTTGTGCTCTATTCCCCATTGCTGCAGGAAGCTCCCGAATTCCTTGGATTTATAAACAGGCCCATTATCAGTTTTCAGCTCCTTGGGGATGCCCATGAAAGAAAAAGCCTGTAAGAGGTGCTTAATAGCATCAATAGATGATTCTCCTGTGTGGACAGAAGCATAGACCGCTCCAGAAAAGGTATCTACACTAACATGAACATATTTCTGCCGTCCAAAAGCTTGTATGTGTGTTACATCTGTTTGCCCCAGGTCACAACTGTTCAGTCCCTTTGGGTTTGCTCCCGTACTCACTGTAGGGAGTGCATGTTGTTGGCAATTTGGGCACGTGGCCACAATCACTTTGGCCTGTTCTCGAGTGATGTTAAACTGACGAACCAGGCCAGGTGCATTTTGGTGGAAAAGCTGGTGGCTGATTTTTGCCTGTTCAAAAACATTTGGGAGAGTGGCCATCACTGCAGGTGCAGCAGCAAGAGCATCTGCCCTCCTGTTGCCTTCAGCGATAAACCCTGGCAAGTCAGTGTGTGACCTGACATGCATCACATAAAAGGTTGCTCTCGGTGAGTGACTAACTTTACCAGTTTTGAGAGCAATTCAAAAAGTGCAATGTTAGATACATCTTGCAGTATTGCTTGATCTGCTCTGGATACTACTCCTGCCACGTATGCAGAGTCTGTAACCAGATTAAATGGTTCTGAGAACCTTTCAAAAGCCCTAACAACCGCAGCCAATTCAGCAACCTGAGGTGAACCTTCCACCTCAGCAATGTCCGTCTCCCACTGCTGGGTTTGAGGATCCTTCCAAGTCATAACGGACTTGTGGGACCTCCCGGACGCATCTGTAAAGACAGTTAGAGCCCTTTTTAAAGGTCTCCTACTTAGAGCAGTTCTTAAAGTAAATTGAACATCTTGTTCAAACAATTTGTGAGCGGGCCGCGCTACCGAAAATTGTCCTGAGTAGGAATCCAGAGCAAACTGCAACACTTCATTTTCTTGAAACAATTGTTCCAGTATTTTCATAGTATTTTGACCTGATTTTAACTCAACTGGAATGTGAATGCACTTAAAATCACATCCTGCTAACTCCCTGATCCGGGTCCTTGCTTTCCAGATCAGTTCTGCTACCAGCTCCTGAGGCTTTGTCAGTCTCTTGGACCTTTTGTGACTGAGGAAAACCCATTCTATGATCAAGAGAGAGTCCCTCTGGTCCCGGTCCTTTTTTGGTGTGTCCTTTGCCTTAGGTGTTTGTTTTTCCTCCCCCTGGAAAATAATTCCATGGAGGTGTGGCAACTTACCTAGGATGATAAATTTGAATGGCAGGTCAGGCCGGCATCGGTGGGCCTGTCTTGTGGACATTGCAATCTGAACCTTTTCTAGAGCTTTCCGTGCCTCTGGGGTAATAGACCTAGGAGCGCCTGGGTCCTCTCCCCCTTTTAATAAATTGAAAAGAGGGGCAAGGTCTTCATTAGTCAGACCAAGCCATGGTCTTACCCAATTCAAAGACCCACACAACTTGTGGACATCCGCAAGGGTCTTGATCCTTGGATTGATTTCTAGTTTTTGAGGAACAGTGGTCCTATTTCCAATTTCTAAGCCCAAATACTTCCAAGGTGGCATCTTTTGAATTTTCTTTTCCTGGAGCTCGAACCCTGCAACAATCAATGCATCGATCGTTAGGTCAAGCGCATGTGTTAGTAAATCATCATTGGGGGCACACACAAGGATATCATCCATATAATGATAGATGATGGCCTTCTCTGCTGCTGCGCGCACTGGGGAAGGCAGGGAAGAGACATACCACTGGCAGATAGCTGGAGATACCTTTAATCCCTGAGGAAGAACGGTCCAATGGTACCTTTTCATAGGAGCTTCTAAATTGATAGAAGGGACTGAGAATGCAAAACGCGGTGCATCATCAGGGTGCAATGGGATTTGGAAAAAACAATCTTTAATATCAATAACAGCTAATTTCCAATCTTGGGGATTTCCAATATTGGGGATTCCATTGTTGGGGATGGCATACCAGGTTGGGGAGAACCCATATCTTCAATTACATTATTAATTTGTCGGAGGTCAAAGAGGAGTCGCCACCTCTTTTTGTCAGCTTTTTGGATGACAAACACTGGAGAGTTCCATGGGGACATGGTCTCCACAATGTGGCCCTTTCTTAGTTGCTCTTCTACTAGTTCCTCAAGCACCTTAATTTTTTGTTTACTGAGTGGCCACTGTTTCACATCAACTGGTTTGTCTGTTTTCCACTTCAGTTTTTGGGTGGGGCGCTGTTGTTCAATGACTGCTGCACAGAAATGCTGTGGAGAGTCTGGAATATCAATTGGGACACCCCACTGGGCCATTAAATCTCTCCCTAACAAAGGTTCTGAATACTCTAACACAAATGGACGGATATTTGCCAACTGTCCGTTTGGACCCTCGAATTGAATAATGCTTTTGGATTGTTTTGCCAATTGCAGACCTCCTACACCTCGAAGGTGACCAGCAACATTTTGTAAAGGCCAGTGTGCTGGCCAGTCTTGTACTGGAATCACTGTGCAGTCTGCACCTGTGTCTACAAGCATCTCAATGCGTTTAGACTCCCCACCCCCACTGACATTGCACCACAATTTGGGTTTCTCTTTCCCAATAACTTGGACCCGGGCGACTGTGGGCCCTTGTTTTTCGATATTTTCAGGTAAAGATGGCACAGGGATAGCTTGAGCAACAATTTGTCCCTTGGGAAGAAACAGGGGTGGGTGGAAACAGTGCAGGCCGAGAACAAATTTCTTGGGATCTGATGTTGTCATTCCCGGAGCAATTTCGATCTCTTGTGGTGTGTGGGTGTCCCCAGTGACGATGTACTTACAACGAATTTGGTTCCAAATACCGTTCTGTTCAGGATTTACAGAGACAAAATGCCAGTCAGTGTCCTTCAGGTGGAGTGACTCTGTCAGCTGCAACCTGTAAGGCTCATTGACAGAAGATGCGGTTAATACAGGATCACTTAAATCATAACAAAGGTTATTTTGTTTCACCTTCAACAGTGGACTAGCAGACTTGGTCTTTGAAGCACCTGCTTCACTTACACAAATGTTAATATTATTGCACGCTTGATTTGTTTTGCTAACCTTATTCTCTTGGCCTGCTCTTTTTATGTCTGCACGCCTGGCAAGCAGGAGCTCCCATTTCAGTTTTTTTGTTTTTGACTCCCAGGGAGGGCTTGCAGTTCTCCTCCCCTGCCATTTCTAAATTCATCAAATTCCCTTTTCAGGGGGCACTGGTTACTCCAGTGTCCTAGGTTATTACAAAGCAGGCATGGTTTAGTGGGCTCAACCATTGCTGGTCTCCGCTGCTGCCCAGGGTAGTGCTGTGCTGAGGGAAAAGGCGCAGGGCTGGCAACAGCAACGCGCTGAAGTGGTCTTGGCAGCAGCCTTGGTCTGGTGTCTTCAGCCACACTCATCAGAGGCACTTTCCTGTTACAGACTAGAAGCATATCCTTTAGTGTAGGGGAAGGTTCCATAGGAAGGCTCAGGATTGCCGCTCGACACTGTTAATTTGCATTTGTAAATGCCATTTCCTCTAAAATTGCTTCCCTAGCATTTTCTTTTTTAACCTGCATTTCCTTGGCTCTAGTTAGCCTTTCTACAAATTTCAAAAAGGGCTCTTATGGTAGCTGTTTAATTTTACTATAGGGCTCAAAAGGCTCTTCAGGTTGGAGGGAAAAGAATGCTTTTTCAGCTGCTTCTTTTACCTTCTCGAGTGTTTCTGCAGGAATTGCAGTAGCTTGGATTGAGGGAGAAGACCACTGGCCCTCACCACAGAGGTGCTCAGTGGTGATAGGGTTACCACTGTTGTCTTTCGCTGTGTTTGGATCAGCCTGTAAGCTTGGGAGAGCATCTTTTAGCAGTTGTTTCAATGCTGATTCCCATAATTTGAATTCCATGGAGGTCATGAGGCAGGAAAAAAGCTGTTTTAAATCATGTGGGGTTACCACAGTGCTACTTAATTCAGAATTTAAAAGGCCACGGAAATACGGACTGTGTGGACCATATTCTTTATGAGATTTACAGATCTCTTTAATCAATTGTCGTCCAAAGGAGCTCCAATTAGCAGTTGGAGCTGCTCCGGCTTGAGCTGCAGGCTGAAACGTAACAGGAGCTAGTGACAACATTGGACTATGCATTGGGTCTGCCGTCTCCTGCTCTGTATTCCTGGAATCAGAAGCATTGGGATCACAGCTACAGGTTTGGGGACAGGCAGTGGGTGTGTCCCCACCGTGGGAACCCGGGGAGGGGGCGGGGACAGGGAGCCGGCAAGGGGCGGGGAAACCGTGGGAACAAGGGGCGGGGACAATGGGCTGGCAGGGGGCGGGGACGCCTGGTGACATCACGTCAGCAGACGCCCCCTGGGAGGAGTAGAGGGGCGGAACCGAGGGTACTGCAGGAAAGGCAGGGGGAGGGGGGAAGGTGTCACGAGGAACAGGAGGAGAGGGGGATGGGGATGGAATTTTGGGATGCTTAAGAGGATTTTGGGAGGAAGAAGACCAGGTTTGGGAAGATGCCACATGGCATCCACCATTTTGCGGACCCCCTAGGGACTGGGGGCCATTTTGGGCATCACTGCTCTCCGGAAAGCTAACACGTGCTCTGGGCTTTAGAGGAGGGGATACAGGGGGTTGGGAAAGCCATGCAGCCTGGCCAGGGCTTTGTGAACAAAACAACTCAGGTATTCTTGCACACTCTGGGAGCTGACTTCCCAATGAGTTTGCACTCTTTAAAATACCAAGTTTTGGGGAAAGAGTTTTAGGGGTTTTAGAGGGAGAAACAGGGAGAGCAGAGGTACATGGCTTTACATTTGGCTTTATCTCCATTTCCTTTTGTTTGAGCAATGCTGTTCGAATTTGTAAACTCCAGAACACAAATTTAGCTGAGGGTGATTTGCCAGATTGTCCTAAGGTTATCAATTCATTCCCAACTTTATCCCAGAATTGAATATTGTGGATTTCTTCAGGGGAAATGTTTGGGAACTGCAGAAAAAGCCATCTTATAAACTGTTTCAATTTTCCTTTAGAGAATTTCACACTACCGTTGACTAAAATGCTAACAATATTATAATACACTCCCCTTTGTACAATGCTAAGTTTGGAACCCATGTTAGATGTAAAAAGCAAAGTACTTAATCCCGCCTGACCAAAAACAAAGCTAAAATCAGCTACCAATTTCTAAAAAAACCACAGATAGAAAGCGATAACGAGCAGACAAAAGCTTCACAATGCAGCTGTATATACTGCTTTTAAAATTCCCGGGCAGCAGCAGCAGGGCACGCCCTGCTGAGCCGAGGCAGAAACAAAGCCTCTCCCGCCGTGGAATGCAGCCCCCCCGCGGAGCAGAGAGAGCAGCCACTCCACGTGGCAAGCCGAAACCGGGGGCCCGCGCCGCGTGTGCAGAGAACACTCCCGACCCCGCAGATCCCCCGGCCACGTGGAAAGAGAGCCCCCCCCCCCTCCCCCGCACAGAGAGTGAAAGAGAGTCCTCCGCGGAGCAGGCAGCCGAGACCCCCCCCCTCCCCCACACAGAGAAAGAGAGAGAGTCTCCTAACACGTGTCCGAGCACGCTGCCGAGCCGGGGGAGAAGGGCAGAGAGCGATCCCGCTCCGGCGCGAATTCTAAAAGACAGTGAAACACGCGGCAGAAAGCTAAAGCTAGAACGCTATGAATTCCCGTCTGTGGGGCTGCGCAGCCAAAAATGCAAAGGCAAAAAGGAACAGAACTCACGGCAGAGTCTGTTTTTGAGCTTCTGCTCTACCGAAAGCAGAGATACTCATGTGAAATGGAAGCTGTAGGCTGGGTACGGGCAGGTCCCTCACCGAACAGGACCTCTGGGCAAGAGAGGCTCCCCCGTTCTTCCTCTGGAAAATGTGCTCACCACAATGAAGCCGGGCTTTCCAGAGGTGCCGAACAGTCCACGAAACTTTTTCTGGGAATATTCCCAAAGTCTCTAGCTGAGGGCGATGCAACCAAAGCCCTTCCAGCTGGATGCATGGCTGCCAGAAGCTTTTCTGAGGTACTGCGAGTCCGTTCTCGGGCTGCGGAGTCACTTTGCCCACCCTCAGGGACGCCAATATATTGGAATAGGAATCCCAATATAACCAGTTAGATTGTGCCTGGATCAGTGTGACCCTCGCTGCTGGGCCAAAGGCGGCACTGTGGTGCTTTACCCCAGAGATACCTTGGCTGCTGGAGATTGCAGCGGGGCACTGGTGCAAGTCCAGGCTTGTCAGGAACTCCGTTTACCTCAGGAGAGAGAGCTTCTGGCGATGGTGAAGAGAAGAAGGAGAGGATTCTGCTGGAGGGTTATACCCAGATGTTTATTCCATGGTTACAGAGGTCTGAAGCGGGGCAACTCCTCCAACAGAATGGAGGCCGCATGGTCTCATTAACCTTTTAAGCTCCGGGACAGGGGAAGGGGAGGGGACAGGTGAGCTACCAACCAGGTGAAAGGGGCAGGGTCTCAAGGGACTAGGGACACCTATACGGGCCAATGTCCCCCAGGCCCGCCTTGCTGGTATGTTAGCCTGATTGACAGGGCACACTCAGCAAGGGGCGAGGGGAAAGGGAGAAGGTATAGGCACACCTGGGAAGGGACCCGGAAGTTAAAACAGGACATTGCAACACCGCAACACACAGGGAAACATGCTCCTGCTGGCAGACACTGAGGCAGGCCAGGGCAAAACCCTGAGCCACTTTCCCAGAGCTGGCACAGGCACAGCCTGGGCTCTGGGCTGCCCTGGTGTCCTGGGGTGACATTGTGATGCTTGTATCCCCATTCCTTTGTTCTGTGCCTTTAAGACCGGCTCTGAAGAGTGGAAGCTTTGTTTGGGTTTCTCTTATCAGGGACACAGAGAGAGCATACATCGGGCTGTTTTTTTCCTTCTTGCTTAGCTTGCTGCTTTGCTGGCTGGCTTTTCTGCTCTTGCTTCTGCTTTCACCTCTGCTTTCACCTCTGCTTATTAGCTAGTTTAACCAAACAGTCCACATTCCTTCCTGGACTGTTTCTCCTCTCCTGTTTCTGTGACCATCTCGAACCTGCTCTGGACTGGGACCTGGGAACACCGAGGGTTTGCACCGTTTGGCTGCAGCAGCTGCCCCAGTGCCGGAGGGACTGAGAACAGAGCAGCCACCCCCGAAAGAGACTTTCTGATTTTGTCATCTTTCTCAAAGCGGTGTCATCTGGTATTGTTCATTTTGTGTGCTGGAGGGGGGGTGCTGTGTCTGTCAAATTAACAGGTTCTTTCCACCTCTCTCCAAGGAATTTTTTTCCTGAACCGGTTGGGGGAGGAGCCGTGTGGGTTTCGCTTTCTGGAGGGGCCCTCATTTGCAGATTCTTTAACAAATTTGCCCTAAACTAGGATAAAGCCCAGAGCCCTGTGCTCTCCAGGAATGGCTCAGCTGCACATGCACCCTCCTGCTCCTCTGCCTGCCCCACAGCTCAGCAGCCCCACAGCTTCAGGGGCACTGGCAGCAGCACAGCTCATTGCAGGGCACATGCAGGCACAGCTGTTCCCTGGCAATGTGCACAGCCTCTCTGGGCTGCCACAAGACCCTTCCTCCCAGCAGAGATTGGCCCAGCTCCCCCCTCACCTCTGTGTGAGGCTGAGTAATGATTGCCTTCACCTTGTCCTCCATCTGGAGTTTCTACAGGCCCCACATGCCATGAGTAGGAAGGGCAATGTAGAGAGCAGGGGGCAGATGCACACCCTTCCCTAGGATTCTGTCCTTTTTGGCAGAGCTCAAAAGGCAAATCCAGAGGTGTCCAACTCAGCACTTTCTCAGCTTTCTGGAGAACATCTCGCCTTCACCAGCCCAGCATTTTGGAGAGGTTTTCCCGCACATGTGGAGGCTTGCTGGCAGCACATTTCTTCAGCTGGGTGCCCATCACCTTGCAGAGGGCAGAGGCGAGCTTGGTGGCCACGGTGCGGACGTTGGTGCTCGGCACAGGCAGCGCCTTGTTCCCCAGGCAGGACCAGAGCACGGGCAGGGCGTCGCGCTGGGCGACTTCAGGGCTCCTGGCATGAACCCCCTGCACAAGCACTGCCGGGACAGAGACACAGCTCCTTACCCACCAGCCTCACTGCAAACAAGGATCTGCCTCTGCTTCTGCTTCTTGCCAGCCTCTCTGGCCAAGAGCAGCAAAACAGCACCCAGAGCCCCTTGGTCCAGAAACGGGCAAAGCAGCTGATCATCCTGGAAACAGAACCACCAACCCCTCAGCACTAATTGCTCCAACCAGAGCCTTGTCCCTGTGGCAGACTTCCTACCTTTACTAAATTATTTCACAATCTCTGCATGAACAATGAATGAAATGTCCAATTGCCTTTGATTTCCATTAAGAAATTGTCTAAACCCACACTGAAGATTTGGAAATGCACCATAGAGAGGAAATGGAGAGATTTCTAATAAAAGGAATGATTCCATTTTTTTAACTTTGATGTCAAGTGCCAAATGTCTAATCTGTCTCTTCCCTGTGCTCAGTGGCACACAGCAAAAGGCAGGATTAGAACACACCTCAAAACTCCAGCCCACCAGAGATGGCTGCTGCCTGACAGCTGGATGAGAAACATCAGTGAACAGCTGGTGTCTTTGGCAGAATGCTTTTGGGGCTTCCAACAAAGAGCTGTTTCAAACCTCAGGGTGTCTGAGAGAATTACCCAGACCCCATTGACCTGGCATTTGGGCATCTCCACATTTTAATGCCATTTACCCTCCCAATGTTAATGACATTTTTTCTTATAATGTCCACTTGAATAGGGGCATAGAGAAAGAAAAATGCTACACAGGGGACTGAAATGTAACCAAAACACGAGTGTTTTCTCATATTGTCCCTTGAATCTCTCTGCCCATTTTCTGAACTGAAACAAACACAGACAAATATTTACTACCAACAGGCTTCTTGCATGGCAGATTTGGCTGAGAGATCATAACCTGAAATGCTCTGGAGACCAGTCTTATTTTCTGATCAGACAAAATGTTATATAGCAGCCATTTAATATTCTGTGGCGGAAGAGACTTCATTTTCTCTATGCTGTTAATCTACCAGCAGTCAGCAACAATGAAAGAGCTCCTGCAAGTACCCAAAACCAATTCTGCTAAGCAGGAAAGGGTTATGATACCCATTTTAAAATGGGAATTCATTTGAGTTTAAATGCACTTAAAGACATCGGTGACTACTGAACGTGAGGAACAGCTGTCTGTTCCTACTAAATCTCAGAGAGAACATCTGCTTTTTCTAAAGTAGTCCTAATTTATGGTTAATTCCTTTATTTGAAAAAGAGATCAAAAGAACTGTTAAACTAAATTCCCTGTTACTGGAGATCTACTTTATTCAAATGCTCTTTAAAGGGCCTTTGACATTCCCAATTGCTGAACATGCCCTTTTGAGATTCCTAATGAAGAAGGAATCCTAATGAAGAAGAGATTCCTAATTAAATACACAAAGTGTATTAAACCTTGCATTCAAAGATGTTGGCATAATTAGCAGTGGATTTAGCCCCAGTTAAAGCAAGGCTATCAATCATCTACTCTACTACATATTGAGATTTTCCTTTTTCCATTCCTTGGCTCTTGCTGACACAGCAAGCTCCTCTGAGGAATTAATTATCAGCTGCATTTGTAGCATTTTGGGCAGCGCTGACACAGGCAGACACTGTTTGCACACCCTGAAAGGCTCAGTCCAAGCCACTCTGAGAGCACAGGCAGGAAGCCTCAGCACTCTGCTTCTGTCCTGTGCCCCAGAGTCTGCCTTGCACTAAACCCGTGCCTCTGGTACCTCTATTGAGTTCTGACCTAAGCTGTGACCCCCAGGCTCTGCACGGTTTAGCCTCAAAACTTTCCAAGAGAAAAACAAGAATTCTGTGAGGACAAAACAAACTGATGCCCTGAGACAGCATTGGCCACCATTTCCCCTCAAAGATCACAGATGTCCCTGAGCTCCCCAGAGAGGAGCCAGCTGGGGCATTTTTAGCCCTCCCTTTGCTGGAGGTGGTTCTGAGATGCCCCAGTGAGAGCTCAGCCCCAGGCCCAGCGCTGCCCCCATCTCAGATGCTGCCCAGCCCTGCAGCAGCCAGGGAAAACCTGCCAAACCCACCTGCCTTGGCCATAGGGCAGCAGGGACAAGCTCAGCACCTCCTGGTTTGGAGGAGCTGCTCTGCTGTCTGCTCACAGGCATTCCCTGTAAATGCTCCCTGGGAAGGGCTCTTGGCTCAGAAGGGGAGGCCATACCTGTGATACGCTCGGTGACATCCAGCAGGGCTTGGCCACTCAGGTGATTCCATTGGTAGCTGAACTCTTCCAGCAGTGACACTTTATCTACAAGGGAAACACATGTTTCTGCTCACTTTTCTCAGGTCACAGGAGAAAGGGCAGGAACAACCCCATTTTATAAAATAAAGTACATTTCTGCGGATTTTTGAGTCCTTTTCTTCTTT